>NC_135633.1:11762500-11825000 GCF_053574225.1 Canis aureus
AGTTCACAGATATAGTAAATGAGAGGTCTGAGATTTAAATCTCTACTCTAAGCCTTTCCACTCTACCACACTTTCCTTATGGCAGTAGATTCTGTTAAGACTGGTAGCAGTTTTCCAGTTTCTAAGCACCATGGTTGCACATCAAATATTTACTTTTAAAGAAATAGAAAAACTTAATAGATTAGGCATGATAACTGTAAAAGTTTTTCAATTTTGGAAAACTGTGAGGTGGTGCTTATATGAGAAGAAAAATCAGAACTGTATAAACAAAAATACAAGATCCTTTCCCATAACAAAGCTTGAAAAAATTAGAAGTTCTGTAGCTTGATAGGTGTGTATTAGGTACTCGGTAAAGAATCCGTTAGTGTGCAAGACAGTGGGTCATCATACTTGTCTTTTATAATGATAATTCAGACAATTTTGTGTCATGATTCATGGGAACAATTGGATTCTCATGTTCTTCTAGAGCTGTTTATGATAGGATGTTACCAGCAAAAGCAAGTGAGAAACTTAGAGCAAAGAGCTATAAGGAAGGGAGGGATGGTGAAGGTTGGGAGGGAGAAATACATGATAGCTACAATTTAGTTACTTGTGAAACTAAACTATTTGGTGTATGTAAAAAATGTGGACTTCTGAGTTAGTGGTGAAAACCTTTCCTCAGCTTTCACATTCAATTATAATTTATAAAAATGCAAGTCCTGTGTATGAGGGTTTTCTTTTTCCCTATTTCTTCCCCTCAGAAGTTAGGGTACAGGTAATGTTATATGACAGTCAGATTTTAAAAGGATATTTAAATTATTTGGTGTTTCCTAAAATGAACTCTAGATGGGTCCTGTGTTAAATATATACTGCTCAAGTACCTCATCTCATTTTTTCTCAAGGCCGTCCTCATCACCTTTTGTAATGAGACAGGTACAATTGTATCTTATGCTTCTGGTGTGGCCTTTCTGGTAAAAGGTGGAAAGTAGAAATTGGATCTCACATTTCTCTAGACCTTGAAATGAATGGGCAATGACATCCTTATTTTATCTCACAATTGTCTGTATAAGAATATAGTTTAAATGTTGATCATCTAGACTAACTATTAAAAGAATTCTAGGGAAAGCATGGAGAGTAAACAACAAATATTTGTTAGAAAATTTATCATATAAAAACTGCAGTGGACCTGTCCCCTTTGTGTGCCAATACCATAACCAATTTTGTTGTCAAACTGTTTAGAATGAGAGTCAAATGGATTGGTTAGAGGGTTGGCAGCTCTCCTTTTTTTTTTTTTTTTCTCTTTCTCTGTTTTTTTTTTTTTTTTGATAGTTGTTAAATAATAAAAAATTAGCAAATTCTTTTGACTAAGCTGGGATTAAATGAGTATCCAAAATATCTAACTGGAATATTAAAAATAAAATTCTATAGGAAGTATATATATTAGTAAAGAAAAATTCAGATGATAATTAAAAATAGTTAATAATTTATTTTAGATTTACTGTTAGTTATCTTTAATTCTAATAGATAATTAAAGTTATCTTTAATTCTAATACTGTTAGTTATCTTTAATTCAATAACTCTGTCCTAGAGTTAGGCCACTTGAGTTCAAATTCTGCCTTTTGTTTTTATGAGGTGTGACTTTAGGTGAATTTTAATTTTTAAAAATATAAACGTTTTTGTGCCTTGATTTCCTTATCTGTAAAACAAGGACAATGATATTATCTAAATACTGGAACTATTCTGAGAACTAAATGGGGCCAATACATGTAGCAGTGCTCAGTGCAGGGAATAGTATTTTTTAAGCATCTGCTAAATACTGTTCCTGTTTCTTTTTAGTCATCTCTCCAACATCCAGCCAGCCATCCATCCATCCATCCATCTTTCCAATGTTTCTGACAACATAGATTGATGATTTTGGTGGGGGGCTTTCTTGCCATTGAATATGTAGAACTTTTAAGTGAATGAACTTACTGGCCAGGGGTGGGGGGAAGAAGAGATAGTCCTGGAAAACCAACTTAGGTACAGAAATCTAGGGGTACCTTAAATCTTCTGGTTAAATATAATTCTCTAAATTTGATTCTGCCTATTCATTTAATAATATTTAAGTAATTGGGTAATAATATTTATTGAGTGTTTTCTTTATGCAAATTTATTGTACTAGGTACCTGTGGGAATACGGAGAAACCAGGATTTTGTTCTTGCCCTTGAAAAGTTTGTAATCTAGTTTGGATTACTTTTCAGAAATGTGATGACAGTATACTTTTTAAAAAGATTAAGTAAGATAGCATGCATTAAGTGTGGAATGAGGGGCATAAAAATAAATTTTCAGAGCACTTATTAGGAGTGATTAGAAGAGGGATGGATCATAGTTACTTGGAATAATCTCAATTGGTTTCCTAGTGATAAGAAAGGAGAGTGAGGGAAGTAGGGACAGGCAGGAAAAGCAAAGGCAGGGTAGCAGCAATAAGTGAAGCCTGAGTCCATCCATCTAGCTAGAATAGAAGGTTAAAGTGTAGCTACTAGAAGATAAATCTAGAAAGATTAGTTGGATCTGAATGGAAGGCCTTGAATGCCAGAGTCAGGAGTTTGGACTTTTTTCTGTCATCAGGGGAAAGCCACTGATGTTTCTTGATCAAAAGAGTGGCTTGGTAAAGGGACTGGCAGAAAGATTGATTTGGAGAGGGAGAAATGAAACTAGGGAAATTAGAAAATGAAATTAGGGGACTCTTACAGAAGATTCAGTTTAAAGTCTGCTGTGAGTCTAGGTATGAAGTGTAAGAAAACCCTACTCAGGTAAGATTATAAGCATGGTAAGAAGGTGTGAGCAGAAGAAATTTTATTAAGGAAGAGTTGATGGAACTTAATGACAGTCTGGCAATGTGGAACAAGAATAAAAGAGGAGACAGATGCAGTGTCATGTTTTGAATTTGGATGATTTCGAGAATGATGCTTTTCTGGGTGTGAATGAATGAGGAAGGGTGTTGAGGAAAATAATGATGAAACTAATTTTAAGTTTGTTGAATATGACATAGCAGAGTACATCTTGGTATAAATGTCTAGCAGTCATTTGAGGACTGTTGTATTTCAGGAAGATGAGAGAGATTCAGTGTTGGGTATATAAATATAAAAATTATATGATTTAAATATTAAGGAATGAGATGTTTGACAAAAAGAGCATAGAGGAAGAGTAATGTTTAGGTTGGCAGCATTAACATGTGAGTGTTATTTTCTATGATTATGTATTCACCTTAAGTTTGAAAAATAAGCTGTTTGCTCATCTCTCCCTCTCTGATTTTCCCCATTCTCTTTCTTTCAAATATTAGACAACATATATAGGCAATATTGATTATCTACAGTGTGTGAGCCCTGTGCGGGACACTGATGATTCAGTAAAAAACAAAACAGACATGATCTCTAATCTCATGGAATATGTAGAATAAGCTTACTTTTTAAAAAATGTAACACAAAGTCTTTTATTATTTTCTATTTTTCTTCCACTGAGTATAAGCTTATGATAATATCTTTGTAAGCATTTATCTCCCTAGGACTAGAAGACATTCTATGACAACAGGGTTTTTTCCCTTCCTCTTGTTGATCTTTTTTTATTATTACTATATTGTATGGAATATTCTGTAGGACCATAATTTAGGAAAGTGTTAAGTTACTCATCACTGAAGTTTAAAAAACACTAATTGCATCCTCTGTGCTGGGAGGTTTTTATTTTATTAAGCTTAGTAAGTAGAGTTTCTTGGGCCAGGGTGGTGAGGAGGAAGCTTTATTCTGTACCTGGAAAGTTGACAAGGTCTAGGAAAAACATCTTTTCCTAAAACAGTCTTATATCTCAAATCCAGACTTCTTTTAATGATGTGAAATTTATCTCAAATCGCAACAAAACTTGCAACTAGAGATTGGATTTTCATTTTCCTCTTTTTCTTCCATCCCCATTCAGCTTCTGGTTTAGCCACAGAGTCAATCCAGTGTCTTCATCTTATCCTTTTCTCCACTCTACCTTTATAAAATGGGGCAATGGTGGAGTAAGAATAAAGTATAAGATTGACCATTTGTAAAGGATGAAATGTCTACATTTATATGGTAAGATTCAAGTTCAGGAAAACTTATGTTGTCGATGGTCCCTGACTCATTCCACATGCACTCTGTGCATTGATTCCTCCGCTCCCCCAAATGACCCATTTTTTTTGTGGATATATGTTGGAGGATTAAAAATGATATTATTTAGACCAGAAGTGTGGGGTCAAAATGGAATATCAGGCCAAAGCTGTGTGTTGTATATCTCTGTTAAAAGGAGGGCATTATTGGTAAAAGAAGAAACCCCTATGTGTGGAGTGTTTTCAGAATGGGAAAGATAGTTTTTCCCATACTGGAAGGAATAATGTAAATCCAAATATTTTAAATTTTGAGTTAGATCTAAAATCACTTTACAAAAGGAACTTTTTAAAAAGTAGTTTGTTTGGAGCAACATCTATATTTATATCTTAAGAATCTTCAGAGCATGGGAGAACCATGTCAAATTTTCAGTGCTTTAATACTAACCCACTTTTGGGTTACTGAAATCATTTCATAGTGGGCCAATCTGGCCACCAAATTTGGACAAGAATTCCAGATGCTGAGTGTCTCAATAATAGTTGTAGACATGTACCCTATGCTTGGTTGTTTTTCTAAACTTGGATAGAAGTACTAAACCAATTTTGTTAGGTGAATTTTCAACCTCGAAAATACAGGCCACTTTAGAAAACAAAAATGAAACATTACTTTTTTTTTTTAAGGAGAAATTAAGACAAAAGCTTTTGAGGTTGGGTCTTACCTGTTTATCTTCAACCTTCAGAAATGTTTTTAGGCTGGGAAGAAATTGCTTAAAGCATGGTTTTTATAATGGACATTCTGCTGACATACACAACATTATCGGCCCAAATGGCAGCAATATAATTTGTAGGCCTTGTACTCTGTCTGGAAAGTTGTAGTGCTCTTACTGGTATTTGTATTCACTTTTTATGAATTAGTCTTTCGTGTTGTTTTTCATTTTAACTTAATGTAAGGCTAATAAATCTTATTGTTAAATAACAAAGATTGTATCATAGCCTTCAGTATTAAAATGCACTCCTTTTTTGGGGAAAGCCAGATAGATGTGTTTACTCTGTAGAGAGATTTAGATTTGATTTTTTGTTTTCTTCATGGTAATTATGTTTGCACTTTGCTGATCACTAGTTGTGCATTATTACAATGGAAGGTGACAATTTGATTGTCTTCAATTGGAGAAACAAGTAATTTTATATTCACTAAGCTGTCAGGTAACACTAACTCACAGTACTAAGAGCTCCTGGCAATGCAGCTTGGCACCTATATTTAACTGCTTTGATGCTTGTGTAACCTCCGCTGAATCAGAAATACTTTGCCTGCTGGAAATGGTTTTCAGGGTTGTACAATGAGGTTTTCATTAAGTAGACAAACTGAAAATGAACTGCAAAGCCACGGTTGTTTCTCTCCTCCCCTTTCCCCTTCACCCTTCACCAACCCCTCCCCTTCCCTTGTCTCACCCTTCCCCCTTCCTTTCTCCTCCCTGTTCCTCCTCTTGATAGGAACCTGAAATTTATACCTTATTTCATTTTATGGAAGAGGGAAATTGCTGGATCGCTTTATTTAGCTGAAGGAAAACCTCAGAGATTAACTTTTTTATGTAATTTTGCTCATTGTCATCATATGTGAGCCTTCATTTTTTGAAATGATCTATCTAGCATCAATTTTCATTTTTCTCTTTTTTTTCTGGCAATACTAAAAAGTGAAAATAGGGGTAGGAATGGAGAAGTATACAGTGATGGCTTCCTGCCCTTTCTCTCTGAGAAGTTATTGTTCTGTTTTATGATTCTTATTAATAAGTGGATAAGATATTGTATAATTGGGCTCCCAGACTAGTGGATTGGTTTCAAGCTGACAAACACATGTTTGGTTTTCACTTTAAAAATTATGGTTCTCATTTCATGTGAAGAGGAGATTCAAAGTAAGCATATATAAATAAACTCATTCTGCTATTATTGTAGACAGTTTTCATTCAAGCCACATAGAGGACTTTCAGTTTGAGCTATAAAGTCATTGTGCTTGATTAAAATCCTCTAAGTTAGTGTGTATTTATAGTAGCCATTGTTTGGTTTTGCTTTTATTGTTAAGTGACTGATTTTATTTATAAATTCTGGGCCTGGCTTTCCAAGGCAAAGATCCCAACGAGTTATTGGTAGAAAAACTGTGAGAAAAATTCAGTATCACTATAAGCAGAAGTATAGACAAGGGTTATATGAAGTCAAGTTGTTTTGATCTCCAGAAGAAACTGGATACTCAGAGACACATGTAACAATTACAGGTTTTCCATAGGCAGGCAGGCAGGCAGGCTGGTCTTTAGGCTGGTTGCCTGCCTCTTCCAGAAGATACTAACCAATTAGACAGAGGTGGTTACGTGATGTAACATTATCAGGAGAAACAATTCATGAGTCAAAGCATTCCAAGACATATGAGCTCTAGTCCAAAGAACAGTCTTAAGCTATATAAAGTGACAGCAATATTGTCAGCTAAATATAAACTCTAGAAACACAAACTTTGATGACTTGAGAAGAATCTGTTCCAGGTAGTCCCTGTTTTGAAGATCCTCAGAAGGCCTTTGGAGACAATTCTGGTGCTTTGGTGTGAAAAATTAGAAGCCTTAGATAAGTCAGAATCCATTAATTTAAGCCCCTTCTTAGACATACTTCAAGGGCCTCAAGCATATTTCATTTGCCTCATCTCTATTGATCTGACAGGTAAATCAGTGAATTTTCTTCTGACAGATATTGTCTGTATATGTTACCATATACATTCTGAAAGAGCCACTATGAACCTTAAAAGATAGGTTTATGACTCTCCACAGTGGCTCTGAAAGCAGTTACCTTCTTTTTCACGGAATTTTCTCAGTTACTTATTAAACAGATGAAAGAGAGGGAGAAAACCTGTCAGAAGCTGGGGAAGCTGGGTTTGGAGTTGGGGAGAGGAGGTGGTGCTGGATAAAACAATGCAAAGAATCAACACCCGCCCTCAGGCCTTACCCTAATGAAGCAGGAAAAGTTTTGAAAGGGATATCTTCATTTTAATGTCTGGAACCAAGATCCTTCCCCACCCCTCAATCCTTAGACGTGGGAATTAGAGGTGCAGGAAAAATCATTCTTTGCCCTGGGCTGGGTGGACTGGCATCCTTTGTAGGGGTTCCTAAGTATTGTGCATTTTGGCAGCTGAACATATCTGTTACTCATGCTCCTTAAAATGAGAGGCACTGTGTTATATTTTTGGAAAATTAGTTGTTTATTTCTTAGTATCAGATCAATTGCAACATTAAATTAACAGTGAATTATCTGACAGAAGTAAGTCTACCTTGGTAGCCTGGGGCTGAGTTGCAAAAACAAATGTGAATATTGGCCTGAATTTTTAATTTTTTCTTTAAGTAAACCAACTATTAAAATGTTGCTTTATAGTAAAAACAGAGCTTCTTTTGAATAAATGTAACACACCTAAAAAGTGAATTTTGTTTGATAATTATCTTAGCAGTAAGGAAAACATTTTTAAAAATCAGGTTAAAAATATTGTTGCAATAAACTCAGTTGGCTCTTTTTGATACCTGTGTAAATCCCAAAGCGTAGTTTTGAAATGGATTCTTCTCAGGCAATGGTTAAAGAAAAAAAAAAAACAAAAACAACAACAACAACAAAAAACAGTAATTTCAGGTGGTGATGCCCTAGGAGAAATCTGTTTCAAAATAATCCTACCCTTTAAACATTTACAAGTAACTGTTTCTTAAAGATAACAACAGCAGGTTGGGCTGGTTTAAAATTCTAGAAAATTTGATTTTCTGCCATAGAGGGCTTAATGTATAGATATCCATATCCTTACCATTTTATAAAGTCTTTAGACCAGCTGATCTTAATTTCTTGTTAAAGAACATGAAGTATACTTACTGTCTGAATAAATTTGTAATGGCCTAAACATTCAGATTTTGTTCCTGGGGTTTTGGAGTTTGAAGTAAAGTAATTATCATCTTTCTAGAGATACTCATACTGACTTCCTAGAAAACATTATCAATTGCTGGCGACTGTATTTCCAACAGTCTCATTCCCAAAAGCCCTAAGCCCTGAAGTTCTTCCCAATGGCCTGGCATCCTGGGAATTCACTTGATCTTCTGGGCAGAGACATTTCAAACTCGGGGAACACATGATGGGAATTTAGTTTCATGTGTCCCAAAGATATGTAATTCTCTTTGGAGGTTTTACTTGATAATAGCTATGCCCCAGAAAACCATCTTGTTTAACCAATGTGATAAGTTGACAATGTAGTTTTTCTCTCTGATTATAATGTACTCTGTGTAGTCAATACACTAGTACCATGTGAGTGTAATTTCCTCTTTTATTTTATCTCCAATGCACTGTATTATAAATAAACAGTTAAAAAAAAACACCAAACAAATCTGTTGCATCTCCTTTTAAGATTGTACCACTGTAGACACTTGTTCTAGTAAAGTAGAATTGGGCGCATTTGATTGCATTTAAATTTTTCATGCTTCAGCAGTTTGGCTGGGAGCACAGTAAAGAAAAATCCCATGAGCGAGGATAGTTTAGAATAATAGAACTTGATTTTGTGTATTATAGCGGCAACATTTGCGCTGCTTTAGTTAGGGTTGTGTCAGCACTTCCATTATAAACCCCTGTTTTCAGGGGGTATAACTAGGGAGATTTTTTTTAATACAAATTAAAAAAACAATTCATTTGAATGATTTTTAAGTTATAATAGTGCAAAAATAAAACAAAGTAAAGTCACACAGAAATTGACCATCTTCATAAGGATTTTGATTCTTTTGCTTACTAGTTTTATATGACAGCCCCCAAAGTAAGCTACTGTTCTAAAACACTGGGGGTGAAAATTTTTGTAGTGAAAAATTACTAAATGACCATTAAAAATAAAAGTAAGCATCTCAGGTGACATTTTAAAACACGAAAACCAAGTGTATATTTGATTGATGAGTTTCTAAAGGAGAGTAGCCATGGGAAGTGGTTATAGTAAAGGTATTGCCAAAAGTCAGGTATCTTTGCAGCTTCCAGAATAGTTTAGTTGGTCTAGTAAAATGTTTTAAACAGGAAAGCTAAAGTAAAGAAATACATCCTTTGAATGAGGATGTAATCAGTAAGTTGAAGGATTCTTTAATAAAGTAATTGTGCAAAAAGTAATCAGTAAATTGAATCTAATAATCAGTGAATTCTAGACTTTAATAAACTGCTTTAAAAAGGATTTGTACACATTTTCCTTATAAATACAACAAAACTACCACACTACAACAAAACCAACAATTAAAAGAAACCTGAAAGAAGCCCAATAATTTTATCAAAAGGAAAAGCCTGCAAGTGGAACCATACCATAAAATCACCTTCTTCTCTGCTAGGAACATGTTGAGAACTGTAGGAGAGTAAACTCAAGAAATTAAATAAAATATGATATGGTAAAGTATTCTTGGAACAAAAATGTTAACTTCTTTGCTAAAGGAAAGGATTTTGAAGTTGAGTATGCCTTCCTTGGTTGTTAACTGTTATTGTCCTACACTCCTCCTCTCTTTGTCCTCTAACGATGGTGTGAACTGAGGATGAACAGTCAAATTTAATATTGCTTTTTTTTGGCAGCCGATCTTTTATTTGCAACCTTGATAGACGTTTGTATTTGTAGGTGCAAAATAAAAGACAAATTGTGTGATGTTGTAAATAGGTAGCTTTCCTGAATGGTCACTGGAGGAATCACCAGAAGACTGTTGATGAAGTAGAGGTGAAGCCTTTCCTCACTAATTGTATTCAGCGTGTAATTTCTAAACTTCCCTCTGAATTTTGATTTTCAATTAACACTCCCCATTTGAAGATAATTTTCTATTTAATGTAATTGCAGGAAATAATTTATTGGCTGATTAAGACTGAGGGCCCAGCCTTCCTTAAGAAAACACTCTAACAAACCAGCCTTTAAACTCAACTCAGCTTTGGACAGATTTAGTCTATTTTTACAGCTGCACGGTTGTGTTTAATTAGGATTGTGCACTATTGTTCATTGGTGCAGTTTATACTTGAAATTATTCTTAAGAGACTTTTCATTTTGGGTTTTGTGTCATGATTAATTTATACTAAAGCAACAATCTCAGATATTGCTATTGGAAGGAGCCAAGTCACTTTATAATAAGAGGATGTTTGTTGGGGAGCTAAAGTCACTCTGAGTTTTGGCTTATGACTTTCAATTGTATTTAACTGTTTTAAAAGGCAGCAGTAAATTCATTCTTTTGTTTTCAATGTGAATGATTACATTATTGGTACTGTCATTATCTGAACTATGAAAACACTCTTGTTGTTTATGGTAAACTCTGGGTAAACTTGCAGACCAGTTATAATTTGCCTGGCTTTGTTGTAGTATTTACAGTGATCCCTGTAAATGAGAAACATCCTTTAGTATCATTTTCCATACATGTATATGCATTTTTCCATTTGCTAGTATTGCTAGAAATTAGTCAAGAATGTATTTATCTCATCCTTTGATATAGTACTCTTTAGGACATTTCATTTCTTTTTTCTCAAAGAAGATATAGACATTCTTCTGCACTTCCTTTCCCCCACTTTATTTTCTAGTATCAAGTCTAATAGATGAAATTTTATTATTTGTAGAATGATTATTATAAGTAGGTATCAGCATTTTAATATGTTTCAAAGCACTTCAAAAGCCTGTAATACTTTTATTTAGAACTGTGCATAATTAGATTAGCTGATCTTATATTAATTTTTTTCACTGTAGGATACTAAATCTGAGCCCCCTCATTAATTGTGAGAAATTTAGCATTAGCTGTTAAATCCTATGTGAAACATGGGCTGCTACATAAAAACTACTGTTTAAATTGGAATTAACTTAATTATTTTTCTTTGCACTTGATATTTCCTTCACTGCAATATTCATGAAAGCATGTGACAGATTTGTAAATTTAACTGTTAATCTCAGATTTCTAGACCCTTTAATCAGTATTTATTTGTCTGTAGAAACAGTACTAGCAAGTTAATGATTTGCTAATTTGAAAAATGCTCATGTGGTTTCCTATGTTAACTGATTTGTGCATTTTTTAAAAAATGGTATGAAATCAATTAATGTTAAAGAGCAATTAAGGTGGAGATTTTATTCCTTCGTTACACAGCAATTTTAGAGCTAAAGATGCTATAAAACCCAAAACAACATAAAGTTTTAGAAAAAAATACTCAATTGTCTTTTCTTTAAAGTTATAAACTTTTGGTGGTTTTATTTTAAACATTTTTGCTAAGAAAACCATCTTAACAAAGCACAGAATGGAGACCTTGTGCAGAATGCAGTCAATGTTTACTTGTGGGTACGTAGATGAATGTTTAGTAATTGTTTTTGCAGTTTTAAAAATATGATGTAGGCATTTTAGTATTTTAGTATTTTCACAGTAAATGCTTTGAATTTTGTTTGGTTTCTAATATAGAGTCATAGTTATTTCATATACTCAATTCAAATGTTACAAAATTGCCCTACGATTATTCTAACATTATCGGCTGCTCTATCAATATGTCACTTAAAAGTTAAGTTACAGTAGTTGATTCATTTTTAAAATCTTGAGAAAAGGATCAGATTGGCACTAAACCATGGTACATGGTAGGCCTGGCACTCATAATACAAGGTATGAACTAAGAAGTCAGGACCAAATTTTTCTTAGGACTTCCAACATGTATTATGTGCTTTCCGATTGTATTTTCTCACATAGACTTCTTTTGTTCCCCCATAAAACATAAGAGAAATTTGGATATTTCTACTTAAAAATCATCCTCCAAAATGGCTTGTCAGTTCATTCACTTACTTATTTTTCCCATTGTTAGCTATCACCCTAATTTGATGATCTAGTTGGGAGAACTGGGAGGAAAAGTGCACACATACGTATACTATATGTTATGAAAACTTATTCCATGAAAATTTAATTTGTGGATTTTTTCCCAAGATTTTATTTATTTATTCATGAGAGACACACAGAGAGAGGCAGAGACACAGGCAAAGGGAGAAGCAGGCTTACTGTCGGGAGCCTGATGTGGGGACTCCATCTCAGGACCCAAGGATCATGCCCTGAGCCAAAGGCAGACGCCCAACCACTTCAAGAGTATATGAAGAGCTACTCAGGCATCCCTCATTTGTGGATGGTTAGGGAGAAGACATGTAGCAACTACTAGGAAAAGGTTTGCTGAGTTAAAAGAAGAGAGCGAAAACTCAGCTTCTGCTGAGTTTTTTTTTCCCCCAGTGGTTTAGAATAGGTCATAAACAACTTGAAGTTAGAGAACCTACTTTTTTTTTTTTTTTCTGAATTAGTCAACTGTAAGGGATGGTTTGCCCTTTTGTCATTGACAGCCTTTTCTTCTTCTGCAGAAGAATGTCTTCCAAGCAAGCCACCTCTCCATTTGCCTGTGCAGCTGATGGAGAGGAAGCGATGACCCAAGATTTGACCTCAAGAGAAAAGGAAGAGGGCAGTGATCAACATGTGGCCTCCCATCTGCCTCTGCACCCCATAATGCACAACAAACCTCACTCTGAGGAGCTACCCACCCTTGTCAATACCATCCAACAAGATGCTGACTGGGACAGTGTTCTGTCGTCTCAGCAAAGAATGGTGAGCTTTTAAAATCTGGCACCGTCATGCAGTGT
The DNA here is from genome assembly GCF_053574225.1 of Canis aureus. Classification (NCBI taxonomy): domain Eukaryota; kingdom Metazoa; phylum Chordata; class Mammalia; order Carnivora; family Canidae; genus Canis; species Canis aureus. Next base: position 11,775,224 of record NC_135633.1, read on the forward strand.
GTCCGTGAGTGCGGTGTCTTAGAAGCAACTCAAAATACCTATTCTAGAATTATTTGTGTTCAGGTCACAGAACAAGCACCGTGGTTATATGATTGATATTACCAATACACTAGGAACTGGGAAGAATTGGAAAAACAGTTTGTGATTTAGTTTTTGTCCATTATTAGGTCAACTCGCCAAAAAGATATTTAATTTAATTTGGGGGAGGTTTGGTTATCCTATTCCCTGAATAAGGTGGTGAACTTGATAATGACACAAAATAGGTAGTGTGTGTCTGTGTGTTAACACTGAAATATTGTATTAAGCAAAAACATGTCTCTGGGAATGAGGTCATATGGTGAGTACACCTTCAGTGAGGAAATGTAGGTATTTATTATTTTTAATGGTCATTTAAGATTTATGATAAAGCTTTTCTCACCTACCTGACTATATATTAATTTCAAAAGGATGTAGAAAACTCCTGAGTATCATTCAATCAGGCTTCAGTTTTCCCTGAAGGTAGAAACAACATCAGATACATGCCGGCTTTCCCATGAGAAATTCTGTCTCTAACCATCAGAACAGAAGCTGCAGTAAGTGTCATTGTCTAGTTTAAACCAAAAAAATCCAGTTTTTTTTAAAAGCATCTAAAACTGACCAAGATCTTAACAGATTTTATTAGATTAGGAATTGATAACCTGTTTTACATTTCTTAACTTTTGGTTATGTTAATGAAAGATACTTTAAGTGGGCTGTGAGGAAAAGTTTTATTCCTTAATAAAAAATAAGAATATATTTAAAAACGCCTTTAATACTGATAACATGTAAAAAAAAAATACTGATAACATGTATTTAAATTCTTGCTCTCTGCTTAATGCTTAATGTCAAAGACTTGATTCTATAAATTATGGAGGCAGACTTTTTTTTTTCAGCTGATTTTGCAGCAACAACTAGTGCTCTGGAGCAGTAGGTAGGAAGTAGGGGATTAGAAGAAAAATAAGACTTTTCTAGACTAACTTTAGGTTCATAGGGGGTTGTCATTATACCGTTAGATATATCCACTGGAAATTTTATTTTACTTTCATTGGAGGAGAGAGAGAAAGTATAACAAGGCAAGACTAAAAGACTAAGTCTGTTTTTCTGATTGAACTGAATTGTTTTTGTAACCAGTCGCTGCCACTAAAGACAGTAGGCCCATGCTTTGTTTTTATTTCATCAGATGCTTATGGAGCACCTTCTCTGGGCTCAGCATTTTACTAGGTGCTGGCTGTATAGTGGTGAAAGAACATGCATGATTATGCTGCCCTGGAACTTATATCTATGAGAGGAGACAGAAATTAAATAAAACATGCACATAAATACATGATTAAAATTGTGATATGTGTTGGGAAGGAAAAGAACAGAATGCTATATGAAAAATAATGGGATAAAGCTAATTTAGAATAGATGGATAGAAATACTTTCTCTGCCCTAAGGATGATAGGAACTAGCAAGGCAAAGAATAGAAGAAAGAGTAAAAATAGTAGAGGGAACAGCATATATGAAACATTTGAGGTGAATAAAATATAGCTGAGTATCAGGAAATGAAAGATAGTCTTTGAGGTGCTTGGGTGGCTCGGTTAAGTGTCCAACTTGGGTGTAGCTCAGGTCATTATCTTGGGGCTGTGAGATTGAGATCTGCGTCAGGCTTTGGGCTCAGAGGGGAGTCCAAAGAGACTGAGATTCTCTCTCCCTCTCCATTTGCCCCTCCTCCTGTTCCCTCTCTCTCTATCTATCTGAAATAAATAAATCTTAAGAAATAGAGATAGTTTTTTTTGTGGCTGGAGTGTAATGAGTAAGGATATATTGTAGCAACAGATATGATTGAAGAGACTGGTAGGGGTTTGTATCCAATAAGACCATATTGATAATGTTATAGAAGTGAGTTTTGATTCTAGGTGCATTGAAAAACCATTGAAGGATTTTAGAACATTGCAGATAGATTACTCTGGTATAGTATGAATGGGTGGGAGGAAGATAGAGTGAAAGGAGTAAGGCCTGGTGGGAGCCTACTTCAGAAGTCCAGGTAAGGGGTGCCTGGGTGGCTCAGTCAGGTGGTCAACAGACTCTTGGTTTTGGCTCAGGTGGTGGGATCAATTCCCCATCAGGCTCTGTGCTCAGCAGGGAGTCTGCTTGAGATTCTCTCTCTCTCCCTCTACCCCTCCCCCTCCCGCTGGTGCACACTCTCTCCCTCTCCCTCCCTCCAATAAATAAATAAACCTTAAAAAAAGTCCAGGTAAGAGATGGTAGTGGTTTGGATTAGTGTAGAGGCAGAAGGGATAAAAAGAAGGGTTAGGTCCAAGATCTATTTTGCCGCTTATGTCAAGTATAGTCATGGACAATTAAAAATAATGAAACTGAACAATACAGGTTGAGGCAGAAATAATTTATTTCAAATTTTTACTTCTTTAGAGAACATGCTACTTATTTTCGTCAGTAAAATTTGTTTGTATTTTGGCAAGTGCCAATTTGCTTCAGTGATACATTCTCAAAGTTTTATGACCTAAAATTTTGTCAGAAAATAGATATTAATAATTTGCTTACCAAATTTATTTAAAGAGGGATTTATGGTAGTATAAAATAGTTTAAATTTACACATATATTATATATTAGTATAAAAGAAATCATATTTGTTGGAAATGTTTTCAAACTTTCACTCTCTTTTGATATCAAGCACTGCTTTCCACTGGAGCCTTTGTGTATTCTGAATGTCTGGAAGCCAAAATATTTTGTTTTAACTCCCACTCTATAGTATTTCCCAGCTGTGTACTTATATGGTATAATAAAAGGATTTAACAAATGGGAAATAGCAGCTGCATTTGGAAATTCCCTTTGTGCTCCCTTTTCATTCGATAGATTCAATAATGTGTAACAACTGTAGCATCAGACCTGTAATGACTTACATTGCGAGTATCATATCACCAACCAATTTTTCATGACAGGGAAGGAAAACAATAGAAGGACCTTAGGTTTCTGGGCAGTCCCACAAACCTACATATAGAGGTGTGTGTGTGTGTGTGTGTGCGCGCGTATGTGTGCGCACTTGAGGTGGGGAGACTTTGACTTAAGTAAAATTTAATGAACATTTCACCTCATTCTACTTTCAAATCAATATGACATCCAAAAGTATTGTTATGAAGTTAAGTGTAACTTGGTAGCTATCATCAATGGATCATAGTCTGTTACCCACTGTAATTGAGCCCGATAAAATAGCCATGGAGAAATAAAATTTTAAAGTAATAAACAACAACAATTCTCCTGACACCTATCCAATTTCCATTGTTATTTACTTTTTATAATGGCCTTCACTCGTGAAGTTAGAAACAGGTATTAAAAGTTTCTTATCTGCTGGGTTCAGGAAGGGTTTTACTTTGAAATATCAAGACCACAGAAGAGCTTTACTATAAGAGACAGTAAAGACAAAGCAGAGAAGTTCTGCTAAGCTGCACTTCCTGTTTAGAAAAAAAAATCTTGAAATGTTGAAATTCTGATTATTTTGACATGGTGTTTGAACAAAATATGAGACCACACTGTTTCAAGGCAAGGGAAATAATTCATTATGGCAATAAAGCAAAGGAGAATAGAAATTTTAGACTAGCATTCAAAGGCCAATTTGAGATTAAGAAGTTTAGACTCTGATTTTAATTATAATCACTTAAGTTGTAGATGCCAGAATGCTTGATTTCAAGTTTAGCGTGCTGTGTTAATTGATAAATTCCATTTGAAGACCAAAAAGTTAGTGTAAATGAAAATTCAGCATCCTTGTTCACTATATACAGCCACTACTATTTTCATTATGGTATGAGTGTACCAGTACTTTTTTTTTTTTTTTTTTGTAGAGGAATATTGACACTTTCTCCTGAAATGTGTTTTTGTCGGAATTACGACTGATTCATTAGACAGGAATAAATTCACATAATTTTTTCAACAGGAAAAATGTGTAGTGTATCATTCTTTTCAATGTTAACAGGGATGAAGTAACATTTTGTAGCTATAATTAGTGACTGGCAGTATGACATTGTGTGTAATGATTAAATGCTAAAGATTACTTGAGTATATAGCACCCACTAAATTCTAGGTGCAGGGATTTGCTTACAAATAATACAGTAAGGAGCCCTGCTATTGTGGAACTCAGATTTTAGTAGTATGACAGCCCTGCTATCGTGGAACTCAGATTCTAGTAGTATGACAGATAATAAAGAAGTTTCACAGAGTGAGCCGGTTTCAGACATTGATGAGTGTAATAAAGAAAATTAAATAAGAAAATGTGATCAAGGACGACTACCTTGAACAGTCTGGAAAGGCTCTTGGAAGAGGTAACTTTTGAATTGAGGTTTGAAGGAGAAGGAACCAAGTATGTGAAAATTGGCGAGGAAGACCCTTAGCTAGACTTTATAGTAAGTGTAGCAGAAAGCAATAGAGTGGGTGGAATGGAGTGGGTGAGGGAGAGAATGAGATGAAATCAAGGAGACAGGCAGATGACAAAGACTTTGAGGTTATCATGGGCTACGGTGAGGTATTTAGACTTCAAGTGCAAGAGGAAGCCATTGGATGATTTGAAATGAGAGACTGGCATGATTTGATTTGATTTGATTTGGTTTGATTTGTTTACTTTTAAAGATTTTATTTATTTATTCATGAGAGACACACAGAAGGGAGACACAGGCAGAGGGAGAAGCAGGCTCCCTGCAGGGAGCCCAGTGTGGGACTCGATCCCAGGACCCTGGGATCACAACCTGAGCCAAAGGCAGATGCTCAACCACTGAGCCACTCAGGTGCCCTGATGTATGTATGTATGTATGTTTGCTTGTTTTAAATCACATTGGCTTCTGTGCAGCAAACCGATTGTGGGAGATAGCAGCAGAAACAAGGATACCTAGTAGGAAAACTATGGCAGTACTGCCCCTAAAAGTTTGATGATACATGAGAGTAAACAATTAGGGAGGTTATTCTTTGAGTTCCCGTAGATTCTGAAGAAGACAAGATTCACATAGAAGGTGAGGGGAATATTTTAAGCCATGTGGGCATGAATTTAGTCGTGTGGGCAGAAATTTAGTCAAGAATGCACAGGAGGGCAGCCCTGGTGGCGCAGCGGTTTAGTGCCGCCTGCAGCCTGGGGTCTGATCCTGGAGACCTGGGATGGAGTCCCATGTCAGGCTCCCTCCATGGAGCCTGCTTCTCCCTCTGCCTGTGTCTCTGCCTCTCTCTCTCTCTGTCTCTATGAATAAATAAATAAAATCTTAAAAAAAAAAAAAAAAGAATGTACAGGAAATGAAATTGCTAAGACCAAGGAGGGGAAAGAGAGGAGTTTTGCTCCTGGACAGAGAATGGTCCCATGTGAGGACAGAAGCTTTTTCAAGATAGAACTGTTGGGGGACGCTTGATCTCGGAATTCTGGGATGGAGTTCCGCATCGGGCTTCCTGCAGAGAGCCTGCTTCTCCCTCTGCCTATGTCTCTGCCTCTCTCTCTCTCTCTCTCTCTGTGTGTGTATCTCTCATGAATAAATAAATAAAATCTTAAAAAAAAAAAAAAAGAACTCTGCAGGTGACTTCTGGGGTAGGCCAGGGTACCAACAGTATCTCTTACAAGATTCACAAAGTGATAACAAGATTGTAAGTGAGGTCTTCTTTACACATGTACATCTGTGCACTTAGACACATGCTTATATTGATATATAATTTAAGTCAAATGGGTTTATATGCATCTGGCTTTTAATTACTAGTGTAATTAAGCAAAAATAACCAGACTGGACCCTGAGCCCCAGAATATCAGAGCTTCTTATTTTAGAGACCTACTTAAATTCCCCTGAATGAATTTTCTCTTTTAGAAAAGTTTTAAAAATAATATTTTCACTATAAATAAAAGCTACCCATAGTGACCTTTGTTGTAACTGAAAGAAAACGGCAATAGGCATGTTGAGATATTTAATAAATGTTAGGAACAATACTGTCTTACTTGCAAACAATTTCTCCTTTCTGTCGTTTTTGCTTTTAGTCCAAAGAAGTTGCTAATCACCTCTGGAGTGTTCTATGTACCTCGCTTTGAGCCATAAAAATTCTGGTGTGAACTTTGTACTGTGACTGACTGGGATTGGAGCTGTTGTCATTACATGATAACAGTCCAGGAATTTTGAGTGAAGATTTAATCCTTCTCAGCCATTATTTATGTTGTGACAGAATTTTTGAAGATTTCTAATTTTGTAAGCTTTTAAAAGATTTTAAAAACTTAAGTTGTTGCCAGCTTTTTGGTGAGATTTAGTCATTTAAGATAGTAGGTAGCACCCAAATGAAAGTTATTTTCTCATTTTTATCAAGACCATACATGAGAAAATGTAGTTTCTAAAGAGGAAGAAACTATAGAAACCCACTAGTTAGCCTGGACCTATTATAGCCTGAACACCTAAGGTGAGGTTTACATGTATCTTTTTGGTACCTGCTTGGTCTGTGAAGCACTGGAAAATAATCTAAAAACTCCCTTGATTTTCTAGACTTCCTGGAAAATTTAGTTATCACTCCTTTCATCTTAGGATTTTGGCATTCATTCAATTTAAGTAAATTTCAAATCTAAACTTCTGGTAACAAGTGAAAAATGTCCACCTTTGTTCCCTGAGTCATGAAACAACATTCTCCAGGAAACCTTGTGAGAGATTTCCCATTTTCTATCATTTTGAAACTGTATTTAGCACACAGAAGTTTCTTTTAAACCTCTCTCAAAAATTTAATGACAGGTATGTGCTTATAATTTTAACCAAAAAGTAAAACCATATTTTACTGCATAGTGTGGATAGGGAAATAGACAACTACTGTTGTCTAGTGTCAACACATTGGTCATCTTTGTATTTTCATACCCTGGTTATATACCCTGTTTCATTCCTGCTTTTAAAAAAAAATGCAGATCTTTAAAAAACTTTCCCAAATCTGGGTCTTTTAAACAGAATGATTACTGGTGTGCCACTTGAAAATATCTTGATGTTTATGAAAATTGGAATTTTAATAATTAATTTTTAAAATTAAAATTGGAATTTTAATATTAATCTTAATGATATAATGCACCTTTAAATATACTTTTTGGAAAAGTTTTTTTACCTAGTGTATTATCAAAATCTTTATCAAAAGTAAAAACATTAACATGCTCTGGAATAGTTGGCTTTTTTCCCCCTTGGGCAAGAAAGAATCAGGTATGCATGCTGATTAACACACTCCAGTCATTAACATGTGATTATGTGGGCTGCATATTGAGCACCTGCCAAAATATAAAAAATCCAGTACTTTGCTACATCTGTGCAGACTTTTTGCGTTTCTTTTGTATTTTGACAGTTCAAGGAAAATCAGGCCCTAGTATCTTTTTTTCCCGAGTGTAATGAAACTGTGTATACAGAATGTTTTCAAGGAGATGAGATATGCCATGTTTATTTTTATTTTAATCTTTTAGGCTGTATAAGAGCCAGTGACTGGAGTTTGCAGAGCACTGACTATAACATGAATCTCTTAACAAAATCCATTACTGGCATTCACCTACAATTTACAGCATTCCTTCATGTTCATGAGGATTATGTTTTCTGGGATTTAACCAATATTCCCTTATTTTGCTTCATTTTTATGTGATATCTTTATGCCTCATAAATATTTTGTTTTCACTTCTTTCACCACTGTGTTGCTAGTATGCACCTTATTGTGATGCCAGGGCTGTTCCTGTGGTTTGATATTTCCTATCTAGTATCCATATGCAAATATTCCTTCATGACCAAAGTATAGTTTGTATTCTATAGTATTTCCAACACTTATGAAAGGTAATTCTTCAATTCTTATTTAAAATAAGAATTGATTATTAATAGAAAAGCTGGGATGATCCAGTCTAGCAAAACAGTTTGGTTGAGCCAGGCCTATTCCAGATAGCTTTATTTTCTTGATGGATTCAGAAGATTTTTGTTTTTTAAGGTAGGCTTCTTGTCAGATTGGTCAGTATTAATCAATGGAAGCTGATATCACAATCTTCTGATCAAAGCAAAACTTCACAGTCTGTAGGTGGTTCTGATTAATGTACAGTTGTACAGAATTCTTTCTTATTTGGTGGTGGTCTGGGTACATCACTATAATGAAATATGATAACTGGAATAATGAAATCTGCACATTCCTGTAAGGCTTTGAAGCAACATGTTGTAGAAAGCAATGTGTATATTATCTAGCTTGCAGTTTTTTACATGACTAATTTGAACTTTTTATGATTAGAATGAGATATGAATCTTAAGATCCTTCTGTATTGGCACGAATAAGATGGTGGTGGCCGTGACAGGGAGTATTTTGCTTTGGAAGGAGGAAACTGGGATTGTATTCTTCACTCCTCCGACTCTACCTTCTTACACTAATTTGGAGAGGGATGCTTTCCATAAAGGCAACTTTAACATAATGAGTCATTTGGAGATGACATCTTTGAAAGGGCTCTCTTTGATTATTGAGTCAAACCACCTGCATTAAGCAGGAAAGAGCCTACTCTGTTCCTTACATGAACATACCTAATTTTTCTGGAACACATCTAATGAATGTGCCTTAATTATCTTGATATGCAAATTATCTCACTGTTTGATTGTCCTCTGCAATAAGTTTTCCTTGCTTTCCAAGAGAAATGTAACCTTTTAAAAGAAGAACAACTTCAAACCATTATTGCTTTTGTTAATATAGCTTTCAGTGCGGTGACATTTATTTTTTATACTATTAACCTTTTAAGTATTATTTTGGTATTACTGCATTCCCATGACCTCTAGGCATTATTTTTCTAGGTGATGCAAATTGAGTTCAATAATATATCTCTGTGTAAACTGCATTCTCAAATCCAAAGTATAAATTACAAAGCTTTGCTAATAAAATTTTACAATCAGGTAAAAATTAGAAATGAATATTTATGCATTTCATTTATCTTCTTTATATTTCATTAGCATCCTAGAAAATGGGAAACCTTATTTAATAAAATGATTGGGAATTATTTTGTAAACTTTTGCTTTCATTATAATTTAACTCTGATTTGTTTTCACTGCTGGCTTACTGAGAGTACCTAGAATACTATATTCTCAAATTCATCAAACTTCTGGGAAGAAATGTGCCCTCGTTTAAGCATAGATAGATTAGGGTGGTATATAGAAGAGATTCATTTACCTTGAGACACACAAAATGAACTTTTATTTTTGGCAATTACTGTTATTTAGGCATTTTTGGTTAGCTCTAGTGGTAAATGAGTAGCTTTTTATAAAAGAACTGTTTTAGCCAGGATTAAGCTAATATAATCCATGAATGTATTAGAGGAAAGTTTTCCTCCTGAATTCAGAGTTAATATGTGGCCTTCAGCTGTATAATTATTTTGTTCCTGGTATATTTCTACCAGACATACTGTTCTCATTTTTCTTTGTTCTTATACTGATATATTTTGTATGTGAAGTTGATTATAGTTTATTTATTTAGCTTTTTGAAGTTGACAGTAAGATTAGAATTTAGCTGTCCACAAGGAATGACATAGTAGAGCAAGGAATGAATCTGAGTTTTTGGGTATTTGGAAGTTAGAGAGAAATATATAAATTCATACCATCCCTCCCTACCTGCCCACCCCCACCCAAAAGAAAGCATAGACTTTATGATTGCAGCTGAACCACCAGTTCAAAGTTGTATGCTGCCTTCAGGTAGAGCAAGGCATAGCTTCCAGACACTGGGGCCACTTGGTGATAGAATTAGACTTCTGTTTACTGCCTTGTAAATTAGTGACATTTTTGTGCCTGCTTTCCCTTTTCCTGGAAATGTAAATACAGAGAGTTAGATGTTTCATTAGCAACACAGCCTCTGAGGTATTGTTTTAGTCTCTTTGTAGTTCTGTCCATAAAAAACTCAAGTCAGAGAGCTGGAGATATTATTTTAGAATTTCTGGATTACAAAGAGTTTCGTGTTAAGCCATTACATGCATTTGACATTTCAGAGGGAAATTTCATGGCTTTTTGTGGTAGAGTTCTCTAAATTGGGACCCTTACTGGGCAAGATCTAGTGAAGAGGGGAGGTGTTTGAGTCCCCAGAGCAGCCATGAGGGCTCAGCGTGCATGACAGAGAGAGCAATTTGTTCTCTAGTTGCTCTTCCTTGGGCAAACAAGGCCATGGAAGGACTTGACTGTTAATAGAGTAGGATCTCTATTAACAAATGGATTTGATAGGCCTTGATTGGGCTCAGGTACTTCTTAAAATTCAAATTTGTGGGGCGCCTGGGTGGCTCAGTCAGTTAAGCATCAGACTCTTGATTTCGGCTCCCATCATGGTCTCCGGGTCCTGGGATGGAGCCCGGCATCAGGCTCTGCTGTGGGTGTGGCCTACTTCAGATTCTCTCTCCCTCTGTCTCTGCCTATTCTCTCCCCACTTTGAGTCGCATGCTCTCCCTCTCTCTCTCAAACAAATTAAGATTTGTGAGATATAAAGTGCACACTCTGAGCTATTTTTTATGTGACCCCAGTCACATCACTTTAAAATAGACAACCAAGACATAATCAATTGTCATACCAATATTTGTTTCTGGGGGCTTAATTACTACCCTTTTCCTAGCAAATCCCAACTACCTAAAAATTTTAGATCTTTTTTCTGAAGTTACTTTGATACCCTTGAGTGATTATAGATCCCCTTCCCCTAAAAATTTTAGATCTTTTTTCTGAAGTTACTTTGATACCCTTGAGTGATTATAGATCCCCTTCCCCTAAAATGACCCTAGTTTCTGTGTTGAGTTAGGGACAGTTTTCCCAGAAGCTGGATTCAATAGCATTTCAACAGACTACTTGTGTCATACTGCAAGCCCTCCTCTTCCCTGTTAACTCTGAGCTAGGGTCATACAAGAGGTACCTGGTGCATTGACTCTCCTATTTTTAAGGCTATATGCCTATTTTGGGGTACAGGTTACTGAAGTTTTTTACTTCACCTCATTTGCTTCAGCTTCATGATTCTGATATCTGGGTTTGTCCACTCTTTCAAAGAGCTCTTCATTATTCCTCATTTGGACGATAGTTATGTAAAATGGGTTCCTGGTGATCTGACTTATACCTGGATCCAGTGATATAATTTATAGCATATAATTTAAGCACCCAGCATAGCCTTCAGTTCATTTAAAGTATACTGGCTGCTTTGCTGATTATACATAAAAAATACACAGTTCTTTTCATAAGTGGACTAGTATCTCTCAAATTGGGAAGAAGAAAAAACAACTATAAGGGAGAGCATAAGGATAATAGACTTGACACTAGAATAAGTAGTTATCTCATAAGAAAAGCTCTATGGAATCATTTGAGACTCTCCATGCGAGAAACTTGCTCTGTAAGAACTTGTCCAATTATACTTCTCAAACCTCTGCATAATCACACCCCTTTATTCCCCAATGCTTCATATTGTAAAAATCAAACAAATAAACAAAAAAAATTTCTTGATTTAGTGGAAATGTTTTCTCTGAGGTTTAGAGGAAACATAATTTAGAGGAAAGGATGTTGCCTCATGGAAGGCCTATGTTTATCTCTGTCACTAATTTGCTGTGTGACCTTAGGGAAGTCACTTTATATCTTTGGATTTCAATTTCCTCATCTCAAAAATGAAAGATTTGAACTGTAATCACCAAAGTCTCTTGCTACTTTTAACTTCCTTGGCTTCAAAGTTAAAGCTGTCTTAGCCCAATTCAACCTAGCCTGGTAGTATTGTTTAAGTTGGGTACCATGTGGTAGTTGAATACTAATCAATTGCCAGGTGGAAGTTAACTGTCTGAAGTTGGTAGCTACACAAATCTGCTAATAACTGAACCTTGATAGAATGTTGTTCCATGTGTTGGTAAATTCACTACCAGGCCTGCCTGCCTTAAAGGTCTTCTTACTATTCCATTACCAAAGAGTCATAAGATATTCTTACCTCCAAGAAGTTAGTTAACTTGCCTGGATTTTGTGGGAGGTAGATGGAAAAGCTGTGACTTTACTACAAAATCTGGCCCAGAAAGCCTTTATTTTGTTAACTATTATACCATCTTTTTCTACACAGGGATTCAAGTACTAGATGGGATTGAGCAATCGGATTTTTAAAGGACCTTTGAATCTTGAGATTTTGATTCTATTTGTGAGGCTGATAGTGTACAGATGATGCAAAGCTTATTTTTATGTGCTTGTCTTGGCAGGTTTGGAGACTTTAATATTTTTTCTGTATTTTACTTCCATTTATTAAGTACGGTGATCCTCATCACCATTTTAAAAACTTAGTAATTTTTTTCTTTGAGTCAAAATAACACTTTAAGAGCAATAGCTTGCATTTCTTAGACTTTTAGAATCATGACACTTTGACAAATATTGGTAATAAATCTATATTCTGGGACATCATGAATAAATGTATCATTATTGAGCAGTATGATAATTGTGTAAAGTGGCATGATGTTGTTCCAACTTCGAGAATGCAATATAAATCTAACATATTCTACTAAGTATCAGTTTTAATAAAAGAGAAAGAGAATAAAACATTGTCTTACTATTAGAATTAATGATATTTTTATCAGGAATAATCCATTGTTAATTGGAACCAAATTCAGTATTTTCATTTATGTAAGCTTCTTTAAACCAATGCTTTTCCTTAAAATATGTCACATTAGAGAAGAACATACATTTTCGTCTGAGAAAGAACCTATGAATGTTAGCAATTTAGTTTTCAGCATATTAAAAAGGTTAGATTTCCTTTGTTAGTAAGAAGTTATTGGAACCTAGATTAGGTAAAGCTTTACCTGTCAGTCACCCAATAATACCAAAGTAGAATATGTCTTATACAGCACAGTTGGCAGGTAGTTTTTGGCTCATCAAAGAAGAGTCGTTTGAAGTGGGGAACCAGAAAAAGCAATACATATCCAGCATATACATATATATATATATATATATATATATTTATTTATTTATTTAACATGCATATATGTAATTTGTAGAATATAAGTTGAATGCTTAATTGACACTTAAAATATATAAAATGGAGTGCATACAAAAGGAGAGGGGTGGAAGCCATTTGTTTTGGCAGAGAAGATTGATCACTGACATGGCTGAGTTGCTAGTATACAGTGATTTAAAACAAATCAGTACACAGTGATTTAAAGCAAAACAGTGGTTTTATTATTGTTTTTAATATCTTTACAGACATTACATCCCATTAATTTCCTTCAGCTAAACAGGAACACACCTGTAGTTGAACAAATTTTGTTTATGACACATTACAATAGGGAGAACACACACCATAGAGACCCATTGAATGTTTCAGTAAGAGAGTATTCAAAAGAACATTTTTTAGGATTTGGACTTTGTTTGAGTGACTTAGAATAGGGTTTAAGGAAATGGAAGCTTGCTATAGATTGGGGCCTGTCAGAAATCAGGGATAAACTTCTAATTTGGTATCCCAATGAATCTTATCTAGAGGGAGGGTAGATTAGAGTGAGGATAAAACTGTAATTGGAAAGGTAGTATAACTAAAAGGGAAAACAAAAACAGAAATGAAATGACAACATACAATGCAATAAGAGTGAACGCATTTAATTCAACCTTGCTAATGGGTGGGGGGAAGGGGAAGAGAGGGTAATAGTCTGTCCCTACAGTTATATTGTGCAGCAAGTAGGGAAGTTGATTCTTGCAGCTGCTTAGAGAGGCCATTTCCCAGTCATTTCTCCCAGCAGCAATGCCTTCCACCTGTATATGGGTTTCAACTTCTATTATGTAGGGCAAGATTCCATTCCTGACCTATGGTCTCTGCTGTCTCAGTTCCTGACATCTTATCTGACTTCTGCAACCTCAGCCTGCAGCTCTCCTCTGCATGCAGTTATGACTACCCATTCATATTCCTGGTCAAGGTGCAGTTGGCAAGCCAGACGACTAAGAGCAGTAGTGTATTGTAGTTACTCCAGGACAGAATAGAGATAACTTATATGCAGTTAGGTTAACTGGGAAATGGTAGTATGTTTCCCTAGAAAAACCTAACTACAAATGCTGATGTTATTGGGGTTTTGTGAGGGATCAGATCTTGATGGAATTAGTTGGGGGTGACTTTATAAAGGAGGTGATTTTTGAGCATTGATATTAAGAGAATAATGTCATTTAGTATTTTTATACTTAGATGAATAAGAATAAATAAAAACCTAAAAATGGTGCCAGTGGTCATCATGACTGTATTTTCAGAATTAAAAATTGAAACACAGGACAATTGGACAAAGGATGTTTGAAATTTAATAATAAGAGGAGTTACCATATGTTGAGTGATAGACACTGTCCTAAGTTGTTTTATATATTATTCATTTCTTACAGCAACTGTCTGAGGATATAGTTATAACTCCACTCTGTAGAATGGCAGGGTCTAAAACCCACCCTCTTGACTATGTGGAAGTCTTGGTGACTTCCTATTGAATAGATTGCCCTGACAGTTAGATGGCATGACTCCTCGGTCTAGGTTAGAAACAGTGACATAGCTTTCATCTGGCTCTTCTTGGGGGCATGCTCCTTTGGAGACCTGAACTAACCATGTAGGAAGTCTAACTAGTCTGAAGCTAAAATCCTGGAGAGAAAAGATCATGTGAAGAGATCACATAGAGATTTAGAGGAAGATGTCCAAGAAACCCCAGCTCCCAGCCCAGACTTTGAAGTGTTCACATTTGTGAATACACAAGCCTTTGAGATGACTCCAAACTTAGCCACTGACTTACTGGCAACCTCATGGGAGACCCTGAGACAGAACTGCCCAACCCTGATGCTCCTGAATTCGTGGTACACAGAAACTATTAAAGATAAATGATTATAGTTGTTTTAAGAACGGTTTTAGGGTGATTTTTATACAAGAGATAACCAATATAAAGCATTTATTTCTTGGTAACTCTTGGATTAGGGTTAATAACAAAGTGGAATTCCTGTCTCAAAGTAGGTAAAGTTTCTCTCTGGCAATGCAAGGTAACAAAAGGATTTAGAAGGTAGGTGTAATTAGAATTATTAGAAATATTAGAATTGGTGATTCTATTATTTCTATGATAGCCCCGTAGAATGGGAAAAGCACTGGATTTGGAGTCAGAAAACCTACATTTGGGTTTTATATTTTAAAAAATATTTATTCATGAGATACATAGAAAGAGGCAGAAACACAGGCAGAGGTAGAAGCAGGCGCCCCCCCCCCCCCACACCGAGCAGGGAGCCCAATGCAGGGACTTGATCCCAGGACCCTGATATCACGCCCTGAGCCAAAGGCAGACGCTCAACCACTGAACCCCCAGGTGCCCCATACATTTGGATTTTAAACTAGTTCTGCCAATTCTATTTGTGTCACATAAGGGAAGCTACCTAACCTTCTGACTGTTACTTTTCTTCTCGCTGAGAATGAAGATATAGAACTTTGGTATTCAGTTCTTGGCAGCACATTTTAAGAACAACATCTAGAAATGAGTGAATCAGAGGAGAATGATGAAGGGTCTGGAAGCTATGTGCAGAAACTGAGGAGTATCTTCTAGAAAAGAACTATAATCCAATCCCTCAAGATATTTAACTCTAACACGGAAGAGGAAATAGATTGATTTTGTGTATCTTTTGAGGACAAATGGGTAATAATGATAAAGATCCACATTTAAGCTGATACAAGGATTCCTTTTTAAGAAATTAAATGTATTAGAAAATATTATTTGAGAGCTCTCCACTGCAGAAATGTCAAAGAAAGAAAGCTTGGTTATTTTTTCTGGGTTCAGTCGGGGAGACTATAATACACTACACCTCTAGACATCTTCAAGAGAGTCAATTTTTTTTCTCTTACGTTCTATTTTATATTTCCTTAAAGCATCTCTTAATAAAACTTTTTTTATTTTTCTTTATTACATAAACAATGTTTTCATCAATGATAAATTAGAAAATACATAAAGCAAAAAGGAAATAAAAATTACCAATAATCTCTTCACCATTTAGAAATCACTATAAATATTTTGGTGTACATTTTCCCAGTTTTTTATTTCTTTTGTAGCCACATTTACCTCAATGCACACATGCAACAAAATTGAGTTTATTTACTAAATGATACAATATATCCTTTTCCCCATTTAATACATCTTTCTTTGTAAATGACGTATGTCTACAACATTTTTTTGGTATTCACATTCAACCTTGACAGCAATATTTATTTTCTGTTTAAAAGTAGTATTTATAATAGAACATTTGCAAAATATGGGTGACTTCAAAAAGAAAATTAAAACTACCTATTATCCCAATACTCAGTGGACCACTAATGTTTTGTTGGACATTCTGGTGTCTTTTCTTCTGTATATATATATTTTTCTAAAAAATGTATATTGATGTTTCTCACTAACATAACTTTGTACCAACAACATTATGAATATTCCCACATGTCACTACATATTCTGTAAAAATATGATTTTTAATGATCTCAAATTAGTCTATCATCTGGATGAAATCATAATGCCCTCAAAATGGTCCCTAAAATTGGACATGCAAGTTGCCCCCAATTGTTCATCACTATAAACAACTCTATATTCAATATATATAGTATTGTTTTTAATGGCTGTGTGGTATTCCATTGTGTAGCTATGTCATCTTTTATTAAATGAATCCTTTACTTTTTTAGTATTTCAGTTCTCAGTGTTTTGCTTAAATAAGCAATCCTGTCACTGATAGAACAAATCTTTACTCTTACCCTTATTTTTTAAATTGTTTTTGACATATTTGGTGAATAGTTGTTTCAAGTTTAGCAGCTGATGATGTACTTAACATTTTGTTGGGTGCTCTGGGGGCATATAGAAGAAACATGAGACATGGCCCCAATCCTTCAAGTGTTAAAATTTAGTTTCAAATATGACTAATACATGCAAAATAGTAATGAATAATTTATTCTAGTATATTATTAAATGCTAAGTTGTATGGTTCTGATTAAGTGCTTCAATGTATAGTTCAGGGGGTGGGAGGATAGTGAGGCCCAGTATAGTCAGGCAGGACTTCAAGGATGAAATGCAGTTTGATCTGAGCTTTGAGGAGTGTGGGTTGAGTGAATAGTCAAAGAGAATGTAGGACATTCTAGAGGAAAGACGGTGAAGCACAAAAGCTCAAAATTTTGTGTATATTTGATATATTAACAGTACCATGCGAAGGCTATTTAAGTTTAACATCTTTCTATTGCCACTGCTGAGCTGTTTTGAATAACAACCTCTGAAAAATCTGAGCAATATTTATTTTAAAATGTCTTTCTGGTTTTATTGAGATATAACTGACAAATAACATTTTATAAAGTGTAGAACATAATTATTTGACACATGTACGTATTATGAAATGATTACCACAATAAATTTAGTTAACATCCATCACCTCACATGTATTTTGTCTTTAATATTTACTTTTCTATCCCCTTCAGACATGGAAACATCTTAATTAAATATTTTTAATTTGCGAAGATTGCTTGTGTTTTCTAGAAACTTTGCCAAATGACTATTTTGTTGTTGTTGTTCTACTATGTGCTTTTTCAGGCATCTGCATATCATTTTGTGTTGTATTTAATTGATTGCCAGAAAAAAGGTCTTTAGATGATCTGAACCAGTGTTGCTTTAGTTTTCGTATGGGGACTGGGATCCTTTTAAATAATATTTCAAAAATTATCTTTACTGTTAGGTTTGATGGTGCCACTAAGGTTAGGATTGAGAGAAAACAAATTTATGGCAAATTGCCTTTGAATGAACAGTCCCCATATGCTCCGTTTGTTTTGATGTTCATTTGTTCAGTCACGTTATACAGTGGTTGCTTTCACAAGAACAAAAAAAGACAAGTAATCTTTATGTTCTTTTTTAAAAAACTAAAACTAACCAGCCTTCTTAAAAATTTTTGTAATTACATCCATATTTTTTACAATCAGGGGAAGCACATTTATTTCATTGCTTTCATAGGGATCAGTGTTTCTTAAAGTGGGACGCATCAGAAAGAGAGGACCTATACATGAGAGTCCCTCGGGATGTTTATTAAACTCCATATTCCTGGGCCCCACCTTTGGCCGGTATAGAAGGAGGTGAGGGAATCTGCATTTTAATGTACTTGGAATTCTAAACATTGAAGTTTGAGAACCATTGCTTTAGGGAAATGCTGTCTCAGATCTCTCCACAGTTGTGCTGCATGCATCAAGATGCAACAGAAATTATCATTGGGCATCTTTCCTCAAACTGATATTTCATAGGATCTGTTTTGCTTTTAAGAAATTGCATAATGAGTTGGGCTTTTTTCCCCTTAGAAAACTTACTTAAAAATTACCTAGCTCCTTAAAAAAACAAAACAAAACAAAACAAAAAAACAAAAAAACAAAAACAAAAAAACAAAACAAAACCCTAGAGATCTTTTGTCAAGTTTCTTTTTCTAATTTGATACTGTGGCCTTTCATGTAACAGTACTCTCTTCGTTGTAACTGTTTGGACTTAAGTACCCCTTTACACAGATGAGTTGCCTATAGGTCTCCATTCATGAGAGACTATTATTCCTTAAGTTTTAGAAAGTTAAAAAGGGAGGGCTAGAAATGGTAAAGTTTTGCACCTTTCCATTTTTCTTTTTTTTTTAATTTTTTATTCATTTATGATAGTCACAGAGAGAGAGAGAGAGAGGCAGAGACATAGGCAGAGAGAGAAGCAGGCTCCATGCACCGGGATCCTGATGTGGGATTCGATCCCGGATCTCCAGGATCGTGCCCTGGGCCAAAGGCAGACGCCAAACCGCTGCACCACCCAGGGATCCCCCTTTCCATTTTTCTAAGGATGGTTAAGATGACTTAAATGATATGACTTACACTATTGATGATTGTATCCACTGCCTATGTTGGTGTCTGGTGACATATTGCAAGTAGTTCTTGTCAATTTTTTTGAAAAATCATGACTTTTCAGATTCTTGCTCTCTGCTTCTTGGAAGTGTTGAGCCAGTTTGCACAGATTACGTGGCTGAGGAGTGTGGGTCATTGGTGTGGGAACCCATGGTGATTGTCTGTGGTGTGGAATGGCAGTGGCTACATTCCCACAGGTAAAAAACAAAAACAAAAACAAACAAACAAAGCAGTCTGTCTCACAAATGACAAGAGTAAAGAAAACTGTTTGAAATTAGACCTGACAGAAAAAAATGGTACTGTATGAAACCTACATGCTCTGTAGACAGCTTAAAGTTTTTCCTCAGGCAGGAGAGCCACTCTGGGTATCTTTCAATTTCAATTTAGGAGTGATGGGAAAGCCCTTTGTATTATGATCAATGGTGGCTTGCTTGTAGGTAATGCACTTCCATGTGACTGTTGTTTTGACTTGGTCTTTAATCTCTTAGGTTGAGTCAGAGTTTTTTTTGGTTTTGTTTTTGATTTTGATTTATCTGCTATGATACGAGACTCGTTTGCTCTTGAAATGAAAGTGATGGAAGCATGGTTGATCCAATGGTGATACTGGTTCAAAAAAGTCTAGGTCAGATTTCTGATAGGGACATTACTAAGAGATCAAAATGGCTTTGACAAACACATTTCTGAGTTTTCATTTGCACAAAGCAGAGAATGAACTGATCATCCCAAGAAGTCACATACTAACCATGACTGGCATCTAAAAGAAGGGGTTCCTCTGCATTACCTCATAGAGTTATTGTAAATGTTAAATGCAATAAAACATCATTTCTCAAAAGAAAAGATCTAGGAGCAAGGTAAAGAGGAGCTCTCTTTCCTGCCTTACCCCATTTATTTTATCCTTTTCAGTTTATTTCAGTACAAAAGCAATGAGCATTGTTCTATGCTAGGCATTGTGCTAGTAATGGAAATTTAAAAAAAGATGGATTTGGCTCGCAATATTTTTAACTGCTTTATTGAGATATAGTACAGATACCACATGATTTATTTATTTAATGTATACAATTCAATGGTGTTTAGTATATACTCAGGATTCACATATTCAGTTTACTTTAAGACTCATAACAATTTTTGCTAAACAACTCCTTGGGTCCAGAGGGGAAGAGAAATGCCTTGGTTCCATCTGCTTCTTCCATCAGAATAATGGTACCCACTACTTATTCAATACCACCTCCTATGAGCTCAGTCCTATGCCTAGTTGCTTTAATTCTTATTGGGTACAGTTATCTAGAAACTTAAATTGTTTAGGCTCCATTTTCCTGGAAAACCAGTTATTTCTGTAACTTTTGCCTCATATTTCTTCTTCTAGTTTTTGAAGCTTACTGGGCTTCTTTGTGAAGGGGAAGAGAGATATAGAAACAGCTAATATGTTCATGCTTCTGATGAGAGTCACAAAGACTATATGCTTTATTTATTTCATACCATTTTTTATTGGGCAAGAGAATACCCATGCCCACACAGATGAGGTGAATTTAAGATTACTGATGGGCTGTGGCCAAATAATAGTGGCTTACAATCCCCTGTTCTGATTTAGAGATATATAAAAACATTTTCTTCCTATAAACTTTGAGGTGTTTATTATTTTCAGTCTCAGATTTCCATTTTTCCCCCCAGAAGATAGATCTAACCCTCTTACTAGTTGGCTACTTTCTCTGTACTGTGAAGTAATTCTTGTGCAAATGTTTTTGTAATAAAGTTGTTCTTTTAAAAACAATCAAACAAGCAAACATAAAAACAAACCACTTTGAAATGTGTGTGACTATGTGCTAAACTATAAGTGGTAAAGATAAGAAATGGAAAAAGGTTTTTGTAACTTTAACAGATGTATGGCTAGGAAAAAATCATTCTCCTTAAACCCCAGCACACAAAAAATATTCAGGTTGGCTAAGTTTCCGGCACTGATTAGGTATTTTATATATGTTCTGTTGAATAATTAACATTGGATATTGAAGCTAATTTCTCTTTTGGTTCTAAATTCAATGATAATGTTATTGTGATATACATTTTTTTTTAGGCTGTGGGAGGAGCATTTAACGGAAGTGCCAATTAAAAGAAAAACTTTGCCAATCTTAATAATTAATAATTGAATCTGAACTATTTTAAATGAAGAGTGTAAATGAGTAGGTCTAAGTGTCCATTTTAAAATTAAGTTTTTGAACCACTTCGGTAGGCTTTTAATTACAAAAAAATAAACAGTTTGAATCTGCAATTCAGGGGGAGTTATTCTGATAATTGCTTCTTTAATGTTTAGTATTTTTAAAGCAGAAATGGCTAATATTATTTGTCCATCTAAGCCTCATATACTGCCATTCTGAGATTTTTCTCCAATGGCATGCAAAGAAACAAATGTTCTAATGGTTTTATTTTATTTTGTTTTTCTAGGAGTCAGAGAATAATAAGTTATGTTCCCTGTATTCCTTCCGAAATACCTCTACCTCACCACATAAGCCTGACGAAGGGAGTCGGGACCGCGAGATAATGACCAGTGTTACTTTTGGAACCCCAGAACGCCGCAAAGGGAGCCTTGCCGATGTGGTGGACACACTGAAACAGAAGAAGCTTGAGGAAATGACTCGGACTGAACAAGAGGGTATGTGTGGACTTAACTGTTGAGCTTTATTCTTTCAAAGATTCCAGGACTTTAAAAAAAACTGAGTGGGATTTCAAGGGCCAAAGCGGTGCATAATTGGCACTAGCCAGGAAAAAGTTATTCACAGGTTACCATGGTGATGGCAGATTGTGATCCATTGAGAGTATCAAGCAGATAGCTCCATTTTTCTAAAACTTTGTGCATTTCATTTTGTTCTTATGATAACAAATCACATTTTTAAACGGACTGCAAGCCTTACCCTGGAAAAAGGTGTAGCATGGAAACTTTTGCAGCTGCAACTTTATTTCTCATTTTTTCTCCCTTATTTCCTTTTGATGGATAGTGTCTTATGAAAAGATCAACTGTTTAAAAAGAAAAAACAAACAAAAAATAAAAACTAATTTCTCATTTTTATAAATATTACAAATTTATAAATATTATCCTTTCATCTCCAAATGTTGTGAGAGTTGAGCTTTCTAATATTGTCAAAACTAAATGCTCAAGAGGGAAGTGCTGCAACACATGGCATATATTACAACATCACACATCTACCTCCTCTACTCTCTCAAGAGTCCACTTAGGTTTGTCTAGGTTCTAAAAAACAAAAGAAAGAAGATTCTAATATATTTTTAAATTAAAGAAATCAAAATAAGTGATTGCTGTACAATGTATGTTCTTTAGGTACTGATTTTAGACTGAAATGTAGGGTACTTAATGGTTCTGGATTTATTGCTAACATTGTAAGTTAAATTTAGAGTTCTCTGGCACTGCAGAGGAATAGAGATATAAGGAAATTTTTCATGTAACTTAATTTTATTCCTAGAAGGGCTTAGAAGTTTAAAAGTTTCAAATTAATTTTTGTGGATGTGTCCATCACATGAGCACTAATGGAAATTTCTAAAGTGTATCACACACTTCCCTGACTTACCAACCAGATTATATGGCACAAAATGTAAATATTTTTTGATGACTCAGGGTCATGGTGCAGTAGACTTATGAACTCCAATACTTATCTAATAATTATGTGACCCTGGGTAAATTCTTCAGTTTCTCTGAGCCACAAAACTAAAATTTTCTGTGGTACTAATACTTGACTTGGTAGCTCAAACATTTTGAGAATTAACTATAATAATGAATATAGAAGTCTCTGATGAGCAGTAAACTACATAAACTTGGGGTATTGTTATGATTATCATATTATAAATGTCATTTTATCAAGCTATAATGTAATGATGCCCCCAGAGATCATTGAGATAATTAGGACTATTTGGCTTTATGGTTATTTCTCTGCAATTACGAAACTTTTGAGTTCTTGTATCTACTTGTTATAGGTATCTTTTCATACGTGTGTGCGTGCATGCGTGAAATGTGTTCTCCTCCTTCAATATCAGATTGCAGGCTGTTACTTTTTGCATAGTTGTGAATAATTTCTAATTTGTTTCTTTTCTCATTAATAAATTATGAAAATAGATGATCATAATAACCTCTAGACCATAAGTAAAATATAAACATATATGTCTGGGTGAATCTCTGAGAGATTCTGGGTAATATACATGATCTTTAGTTCATAGACTTTTGGCTGCTCAGACACTTTATTTTCCCCTACTCAGCTATGTTCTAGAATAAGTGAAGCTGTCAGATCAGTAATCTCTGAATAAGTGAGATTGTTAGATTATTTTTAATTATGATTTACCAAAAAGATGGTTTAGTCCTATAAGAAAGTGGTTTTCAAAGTACTTTAGAGAGCTCTTTAATGTAAAAATAAAGAAATTGATTGTGATGATTTTTTTCCAGTGTGAACTCCTAGAAAATTTAAAATAATATTTCTCTTGCAAGTCATGGTTAGTTTTCTTTTCTTCCTCTTTATTATTTTGTGTTAAAGATTTGGTACAAGAGAGGGACCTACAAAATGAGACCTCTCATTTGAGAGTACTTTATCACTATCAAAGAACATTTTTATGTACTTTAATGGACTTTGTTTTCTGTAGTAGACATATTTTAGGGATCAGAAATTCGGCATTTTTTAGTGTATTTTAATGTATATGATATATTAAGTATAAACATGAAGTAAAAAAGGATATGCTCATCAAACTTACAGATTCTACAAATCTGGGAGGAATACTGCATAAAATGTATGAAAGAAACAAAACTCAAAAGGTTTTGACAAACCAAAAATATTAACTTAAAACTAATCCATCAAAGTAAAATTTAATAGATCTTATTGTTAAGTCCAGAGATTGTGACCAAAACTCCTAGCTGCACAAATAATTACTGAAGGAAATTCAAATAGCAGACATATGAATTTAAAATATATAAGCTTATGGTTTTAGGTGACAGAAAGTGCACTGGGGTCAGCATGATGAATATTGCCAACAATTTGCTAGTGCTATCTCAGTCAGCATTATTAGAATTACAGTGTGCAGCCTTTAAAAGGTGGTACTCCCATTAAACACCCTCCCTGCTCAATAGAATGCATCTGAATTATTGTATTGAGTTGAGAATCACCACACTTTAAGAGGGACTAAAAAACATTGGGGTATTTTCAGAGGAGAACAGTTGACATGATAATAGACATTACAGTTAAATAATAAGAGGAATGATTAAAGAAACTAGTAATATTAAACCCAGAGAAAATAGATGATGGATGATATGATGGTTGTCTTTAAAGAGTTAAAGTCACGTGGAGGAAGGATTGGGTTTGTTCTATATATAGTTCTACAGGGATAGAATGAAGGTCAGTGACAAGAAGTTGCAAGGAACCAGATTATCATTCATAACAAGATTAACTCTCTAACGGTTGTACCTTTCCATGTATGGAATAATTTTTAGAAGATAATAAATTATTCTTGGAGATTGGTGGCAATCTTTTTTTTTTTTTAAGATTTTATTTGTTTACTCATGAGAGACACAGAGAGAGAGAGAAAGAGAGACAGAGAGAGGCAGAGAAATAGGCAGAGGGAGAAGCAGGCCCCCTGCAAGGAGCCTGATATGGGACTCAATCCTGGGACTCCAGGACCACACCCTGAGCAGAAGGCAGGCGTTAAATGACTGAGCCACCCAGGTGCCCCAATTGGTGGTAATCTTAACTGCCATTTTAGATTGGTCTTTTTCTTTTCTTTTTTAAAAGATTTGATTTATTTATTCATGAGAGATACAAAGAGAGAAGCAGAGACACAGGCAGAGGGAGAAGCAGGCTCCTCTTGGAGAACTCTGGGGGACTCGATCCCAGGACCCCGAGATCTTGCCCTGAGCCGAAGGCAGACACTCAACCACTGAGCCACCCAGACATCCCAGATTGGTCTTTTTCTAATGCCAAAGCTCTATGAATTTTCATGAACAATATTCTTATACAATATTTTATATTTCATCATATATATTTTATATAGCCCTAATCAAGAATTACATAGTATCATGATTATTTTTCTGTAAGTTTTCTCTTTATTTTGCAAGGTGCTATGAATCTAGGGATTCTGACCTGCTTACTTTTTCTTTTTGGCCATGTATTTCCTTGTTGGTCTCGTGAAGCCTATAGGTTATTTCTTAGTTTAAATGCACAAAGTGAAATCCATGGAATTACAGAGAAAATTAGTTATATAAAACTGTTAAATAATTTTAAATTTTTGTGATATGGTAGAAAGTGCTACTTTACTAATGCATTAACCAACAATATTTATTGGAGGGACTCAAATACCAAAATTTTAAAGTAGCGACAAACATAAAAGATATTTTGAGATATGAACTAGTACGATGTGATATAAAAATATACTGTAATTCTGTTGGTTACAGCATCACACATACTATGAATATTTTATGATTTGTTCCCTGCATCCACAATTTAAGGAGTGCAAATTTTCAATTAGAGGTGAGTTGAAAAGAATTTTTCCATCCAGGTTCACCATTCAAGGCCCCCTGAATCCTGTAGATGGAGTCTTGAGGCCTGTGGACCCTATGTTAAGAACCTCTATGCTACATGTTATGGGGCACCCATCATAAATAAAACAACAGTCTCTAAGTTTAAAGAGTTCATATTCTAGTAGGATATATGGATAGATAGATAGATAGATAGATAGATAGATAGATAGATAGAATATATACAAAGTGAACTCTAATTCAGTGTCTAATATATGATAGATTCCATGAGAGTCATATAGATAAAATATTATAGGAATTTATAGAATAGATTCCATGGCCTAGGAAGCCATGGAAAGGTTCTAAAGGAAATGAGTCTTAGCTGGTCTTGGAGAATAAAAGATTTGGATAGGCAGAAATTCAGGGGAGGGACATTTCAGGCTGACAGAATAGGCAGAGACCTTTAAAATAGCCAACAGGGGGTCCCTGGGTGGCTCAGCGGTTGAGCATCTGCCATCAGCCTAGGGCCTGATCCTGGAGACCCAGGATCAAGTCCCATGTCAGGCTCCATGCAGGGAGAGCTTCTCTCTCCTCTGTCTGTGTCTCTGCCTCTCTCTCTCTCTCTCTCTCTCTCTCTGTCTCTCATGAATAAATAAATAAAATCTAAAAAAGTAAATAAAATAGCCAACAGTTCATGTTCTATTTTAAAGAATGTGAAGATGTATATGGGATTTAAGACTGAAAACGTAGTTTGCGTTTAGTTCACTGAGGTTCTTTAATTCTTGGCTAAGGAGTTTGTACTTTAGATTGAAGGTCGTGGAAGAAGCATTGACTGTTTTTTCAGCACAACAGGGTGATGGATTTAGAGCTGTCCTTCAGGAAGTTAATCTGGCAGCTCCTTGTAGGATGTATGGGAGAAGGAAAGACATTGAGGAAATTGTTTCAGACTAGAGATAATGAGGTCCTGAACTAAGGCAGCAGAAATGAGAAAGGAGGAAGGGGTGCATATGGAAAAGATATTAGGAGATAGAATTGTTAGGAGTTCACATTTAAGTGAGGAGACCAAGGGAGAGGAATGGTTCAAGTGTTGCTCAAACTTTTTAAACTTTGAGTGAGCAGGATGGTGGTAATACAATTAATAATAATTTTTTTTTAAAGTAGAGGAACATGTTTTAGAAATGGGAGCCATGAGGATTTCTCTTTTCTACTTTGAGTTTGATTCCTAATTTTAATTATCTGCTTGGAGCAATACTACAGAACAGTATAATGGGATTTCTGACTCTATAAAACCGTATTTCAGGTCTGAGGAAGTATAATAGCTTCACCAATATTTGCCTGGGCTTTGTCCCTATTTAAAGCCCCAGGTCCCTCTCCTCTTGTGAAACAGCTCTTATCCTATGGGACATATAAGAACTTCCAAATACATTACTTGCCTCTCTCTCACCTCTCTATTCTGGTTTGAAGGCCATACCTCATAAATGACGAACCTGTGTGATTGACATGATAACATGACTTTTCCTGAGTCATTCTTGTTCTGGAGAATGTTTTAACTTTATCAGGCTAAATAATTTCCCCTTCACTTCCCCTCATATATAGGAACTGATCTATAAAAAGTTTATTTATTATGGCCTAGTTAAAAACAATATCTACATGATAAAACAAAAACTCTCCACATAGCATTAGGGAAGTTATTCTTTTACAGGCAGATTCTTTCATCAGCCAAATAATTGTCCAGTATTTTATCTACCATCCCTAAAGAAATGCCTTCTTCAGAGCAGTGATTTGACTGGATTGCTGAAACACTGATGAACAAAGGTGTTCTATCTGAAGTGCCTCCTCTGAAAGTGAGACTTGTGGGAAAATAGACAAGGTTTCTATTTTGTTGAAAATTTAACCTTGATTTTTTGGTCATAGGTAGATAGGAATATTGATGATAGATAGATAGATAGATAGATAGATAGATAGATAGATAGATAGATAGATAATGGATAGAATGAACAGAATCTACCTTTTAAAATAGTGTTGCTATTGGTGGATAGAATATGCAGAAAGCTTTGATGATAGGTTCAGGTTAAAATGCTTCCAAGATAAAAATCCTTCAGCTGTGATTAAATGATGAATTTTAGTTATCCTTGTATCACCCATCTTGTTGCCAATGTAGCTGGGCTCTAACATAAGCGACAGTTGTCAGAAAATGAATACTTTAAAAAGGACTTCTATATCTAAATACATATATTTAATCAGAGAGTCCTTTGGCTTCTGAAAATAAGTTGTCTAATGAGAATTTCATTTGAGCAGCTGCGACTGAGGAGGTCAACAGGCATTGCCTAGGAGAATATGGCCCAGCTGGTTAAATCTGGTTGTTGTCGTGATTTAAATGGTCAAGTGCTGCTTGTAATCCAGGACCGTCTGTTTGTAAAGGGAAGAGTGAGTGCTTCAGCATAATGTACAGCTGTTTTAATCTCTCTTTAATAATAGTGCTTCAGCCACTATCATGTCTTGTGTATCATACTACTAAGTATATGATCCTAGGCCGAGTGAACTGGTTTGGGTCAGGTTCTGGAGGCATGTGAACTTGCAGAGAAAGGAATACGATGATATAAACCTCAACTCTCTGACAAAGTAAATCCTTCTCTTTTTGGCTCTTTTACATATTTTTTAGGTAATAATTATCGTGATTAAAAGGGAGTGATACTAGATAGAAATATTTGAACATGTGAGCTCTGATAGAAGCCATAAACTTAATGGGAAGTATGTGGGGTTTAGGTACAGTTGCATAGGATATATGTTGGACAGAAATTAGAGCATTTGCCCAGTGGAATTGTGTGCCACAGTTATCATGATAATGAAAGTATGTGGTTTCATTTGACTGTGTATGTGGAGAAAGGGCAGGAGCATTTGAGCTTTGGATTCCTGGTGGGATAGCCTTTCCAATGGATTATGCAGCTGTTACCCCTCACAAGAATGAACACGTGTTTATGTGTATATCTGACAGATTATTATCATTATTCACATCTCTAAACAATAACTTGGATTTTTACATATATTTTTACTGAGTTATATTTAGTTAGTATATATATTGGCATGTATTGCTTATCTGATAGCTTTTGCTGTACTCAAGGAGGAATGTGGTATAAACAATGGGGAAACTCAGTTTTGAAAGTCATGTTTCTGAGCTAGATTTGTGTTTAACCATAAATTTTATTATGTGGAGGGGAAGTATAGCCTCCTGATTAAGAACATGGGTTCTGGAGCTACACTGCCTGTGTTTGAAACGTAGTTCAGCATTTGCCAGGTAGATAACACAGGGCTCCTCTCTGTGCCTCAGTTTTCTCCATCAAAAACTGGACATAAATATAGTGCTATTACAAGAATCAAGATTTAGTTAATGCAACTAAAGCATTTAGTGTATTACCAGCATGTAGTTAGTGCACAATAAATGGAGCCAACATTATTTTCTAGCTGTGTGACCTTCAACAAATTACTTAGTCTTTTTGTGCTTCAGTTCCCTCACCAGTAAAACTGGATGAATGATATCTACTTTTCAGGGTTGTGTGAGGATTTCACATATGAAATATATAAAACACATAGCATCTATAATTATAATTACTGTTACTATTATAATTGCCATTACTGTTATTATTTGAAGATACATTTTTTTAAGAGAAATATTACAGGAATCTCATCTTTCGCCACAGACAGAATCATAGGAAATGTCCCATGGTGTTAGGGGATTTAGCATTTGGCAGCAATGACGTTCCTGTTTTCTGGAAGAGCAATTCAGTTTAACTCTCCTTTCAGGCTTTTTGGAAAAGCTGATACTAAAGTTTCCCCACTGGAAGCCAATCTTCCCTGCTGAGAAATATGCGGAATATGATGTTGTCAGTGAGAGAGGTTGGTAAAGCCTTGGATGAGGTTTTCAGATAGTACCCAGTTAAGAGCAATGTGTTCCTGTTATAACAGAGAAAAAAAAATCTATTAAAAGCCCATGCGAAGAAGAAGAAGAAGAAGAAGAAGAAGAAGAAGAAGAAGAAGAAGAAGAAGAAGAAGTTGTTAACATTCATACCATGCTAGAGCATCAAAATAATTTTTTTAAAGCAGAATTTATGGATATTACGTTTGCCACTGTTGTGATTGAAGGTTATGTTGGTGAAGCATTTAGAATATTTGAGATCCAAACTCTTCTGTATATTTCTCATTCATGGGAAAAATTGGAAGGGTTTTGGATTTTTGCTTAAGAAACACATTAAGTATTCATTACAAAAGTTGCAGAATTATTATTTCAAATATTTGGAAATTTCAAGTCATTTAAATGCTGAAGTTCCCCAAGACCACTCATACTCTAAGTGAAGAAGCAATCAGGTATTCAGAGCAATGCTGATTCAACTTCATTTCATTTTTTCTTCTTTTTAAAAAACTACATCTTAAAAAAAAATAAAAAAATAAAAAAATAAAATACTACATCTTTCCTCCTATGATATTTTGCCTTTCCTCTGTTTTAAAGAATTTATATATTCATAGTAAATACCTATCTAGTGCCTGATATTTTAAATAAACATATTTTCTGAAAGTATTGTGCAACTAAGGATAAAAATGAGCTAGAACTACTGGTTTTTTAATTATGAAAAGAATTATATTTGGTATGTTCCTGTGTGAAGTATATTTGCTTTCTAATTCTTTGGAAACAGCACATCCTCTTATATAACTTTATAAACAATATAATCAGTCTGACTCCTGTGAGCCCCAGACATTCTGGATGAATCTTGGCTATTTCAATTTGTTGTTGTTTTACAACTCCCATTTACAGCGTTGGCAATGCACTAGTTGGTTGAATCTTTTTCTTAACTCCATTTTGCATGTCTCTGCCTTGAAAAGATACTTCAAATTTCTTGGCTCATTTCTATTTCTTCAGATTTAAACATTCTTTTCTTAAAGCTCTAAGAATGTTAAGAGCAGATGCAGGCAATTGCCTTTGATTTTTTTTTTCTTCTTCACCTGGGAAGCAAGAAGGCGTTCTGGCATTTTGTTGTTTAGAAAGAGGATGCAGCCTCCTGATGGTTTGATGAAATAAGTCATATTCTTACATGATTTTCGAGCCTGTAGAGTTTGAGTGTATTGTAGGCATTTCACATTTTTTCCATTGAAAATTTATTAGATCAACTTCAAGATGTATGCTTGGGATTCTGAGAAGTAATAGGAGTGGTTTTTAGATTCATATTCTTTTTCTTATATAATATGTATATAAAATGAAAAGAAAAATAAATATGAAAAGAAGTGGTAAATTTAAATATGTGTTTATTTTGTGATATTTGACATATGAATGTAATAAGGCATAATAATTTTTAAAATGCCTGTGAATTCATCATCCAACCTAATACAAATTGCTATTTCGAATCTGCCTATGTTTTTTTCACCTGTCCAATCCCTTTATATTCTACCTAGATGTAACTCCTGCCAGAACTATGTGTTTATCATTTTCCCTTTTTGTTTTGAAACCGTTGTTTGGGTTTGTTTTAGAACTTTGTAAAAGTGGTACTACACTGTAACCTTCTGCACCTTGTTTCCTACACTCATAATTCTACTCTAAGCTCAATTTTGCAGTGTACAGCTCTCGTCCATTTTCATTTTCATGTAATAGTCTGTACATTATTCCATAGAATGATATACAGGAGTATATTCTCCTCTTTAGATATTTGGGTGCTATTGTTCTCTACAAGTACAAACAATGATGCTATGAACATTCTTATGACTGTCTTCTAATACACACATGTGCATGAGTTTTTTCTCTAGAGTGTATTCCCAGGAGTGGGGTTGCTGTTGACCAATTTTTGTATTCTTTTTCCACTCTGTTGGAAAACATTACACAAAGAAGTTGGAGCTACAGTGTGTGCGTGCATGCGTGCGTGCATGCGTGTGTGTAGTATAATCCTTGAAAGCTTTAACTTAACTGCCTATACCTTTTGGCTCTACCTTCCCCAAAATGTCTAGTACAGGTTTCTTTTTATCACTGAGCTTTTCCGAAGCTCACATGAGCCTTTGGTGGACCCTTCACTGCAATTTTCCTCTTTCCTTTTGTTGTATCTTAATAGAATTCTTCAACCCTTCTTTCAACTATGAGCACAAGTGTATTGTCATTCTCCCACTGGACTATGATTACTAGGTTTGTTAGGAAACACTTTTTTCCCCTTATGATCCTCTTTATTGACGTTTCCAGTCTGCTGTGATTTTTGAATTAAAGAAATTCCCAATCTCTAGGCATATCTGGCTCCCAATAATTTTTTTCTTAAATACTTACCTCAAGCTCAAGATTAACTAGCAAATGTGTTGATTATTGCCACAGTTCTGTCTTGCATTTATATTGAAATAGACAGTTTTCTAATCAGTTGACTTGTTAGCTGGAAGTCTTTATCTTTTCCTTAGAATGTTTAATTTGAGAATCCTTTGAGATACTGGCCTGAATACAATATGTGTTCTTGTCCTGACTCTGATAACTTACTGGGTAGTGCCTAATAATTGATTAATAGTTAATTAATTGATTGATGTTAGCACAAGTTTCTTAATTCAGAAAACATGGACATTAGTCTAGCATTAAAGGCCAAATTCTAAAATTCTGTGCTGCTCTGATTTTCTTTTAGAGTTTGTATCTCAATTTCAGCATTATCAGTAATTTTCTTTTTCTTTTTTTTTAATTTTCTTTTTCAAACTGTTTTCAGGCTAGAAGTCATCTGAACCAATCTCATGACTCATTTTTCTTTTATTATGCTTAAAATCATTCTTTACTATTCCCAGTCTCTTTTTTCTGATGTTATAATCTTTATGAAGATAGAGATAAAAAATCCCATCCAATTTTGATGTGTGAAAGTTATTGTACAATGAGGTACTTATAAATGAAGCCATGGGTAATAGGCTCAGAAAGTTTTGTGTATGGTTTGAGAGATTGGCAAACAGAAGTGGGTGTTGGTAGGGTACCATGATCTACAAGAAGTAAGGGTTAGTAAGTCTACATTTGTCTGGTTGTTGTAAGGGGGATTTGGGCCTTAGAGAGAATTCATGGCCATAATTATTAACCATATGAGGCCATAATTTAATGCTGAATAACTGACACTTAGACCTATCATAAGCTTTCTTAATTTATGTTTTGAGGGTTTAAGTATAACTGAGAAGCCATAACTGAGAAGCCAGATAACTCCCACAGTGAGGTCATAATACATAGACCATCCACTAGCATTTGAAGTGCAGAAGTTAGAAGCCTGTGAACATCCCTAATTGCTTTCAGATAATGAATTGAAAATGTGTAAATACAAATACATAGTTAGAAAAAAATCGAAGGTATAATGAAAAATAACTATGAAAAATGTGAAAAGTATTGACTTAATTGCAATAAGAACCACACAGCAGCAGCAACAGCAGCAGAAACACTGTGCTAATGTATGGCTTGTGAATGAAGGCAACCGCTAGTTAATGGGCAGTCTTTAGGGTAGCTAACAAACTGTGTACACCGGGATTCCATTCTACTCCAGAATACAGCCCTAATTCATTTAATTAGAAGTTTTTAGCAGATCCTTCAGAAATACCTCTTATCTTTAAGTTTTTACTTGTGTCATAGACCAGAGAGATGGGGAATTTAATTATTGCATAAGCATTGCATATTGCTTATGCAATAATTCTTAAATGTTCTTTTGGGCTATCTCTCTTTGTTTTCAGATAGAAGAAAGAGTCTGGAGGAAACTATATTATGTTCCTAATGTAAGAAGTCCTAAAAACAATCCTGTGATCTTTTTGATTATTTTTGATGATGTCACATGTAGTGACCATGTTATTTTGGAATACAGAAGACAGCAGTAAATTAATGTTGTATGCTTATAAATATTATTCACACAAATCTCACATGTACAAAAGTTTATATATTAATTTTCATTTTTCCATTATTAATTTAATTTGACCTTTAAGGCCCCGTTCTGACTAATAGCAGAAAGTCTGATCTCACTTCCAGGTAAACTTCCAGTTACTTTATGATTTAACTTCAGTCACTTAGAATTATGCCCCTTTTACTTCTTCATGGTATTATCTGATAGAGAGTTTAGGCATTTTTTTTTTTTTTGGCATTCATATCTGGCTATGATCATCAGTCTCTATTATGCTTAGAATAAAATTCATTGTTTAAAATCCAAACACTCTACTCTGGCTTTCAAGGCTCATCTTTTATTACTTTACCCTTTTCTTAAACCACTCCAGCTATTCCAGCCTGTTGGTTTGTTGTTGTTGTTGTTGTTTGTTTGTTTTCCTGTCAAACATGTCTTAGTTCCTTTGCACTTACTTTTCCATGTATCTGGAATGATTTTCCTTGAGATCCATGTACACTGACTCTTTCTTGTCATTCAGATCTCAGCTTAATTATCACTTCTTCAGAGAAGCCTTACTTAACCTTTAGATCTTAAGTAGGTCCCAGTTACTCTTTACCATATTACGCTCTTCAGTTTTCACCCTAGCATTTTCCACTACCACATATGCTTTTGTTCCTTTGTCTTCCTTTTGTCTCTCTCACTCCACTAAAGGGGGGAAGTCAGTGACAGCAGAGACCCTCTCTGATTTGTCCACTGCTCTATTCCCAATGCCTAATATTGACTAGAACACAAGACCCTTATTAAATGTTTGTGGATTGAATAAATGAGTGAAGGTTGCTAAATGATCTGAAGTGGTGTCTCTTGTTCTTACTTTTTCCTCTATTGTTCTGGCATTTACTTTTTTACTCCCTCATCCAGGCCTCTCTTAACCATATCTTTGTCTTTCATAATATTGGAAGTCAATATAGGAAATGAAAGTAAGTTCCTCTTTTCATGGCCCTTTCTTCTCTCTATTGGTACACATTTATTGTTCAAAAGTCAGCTGCCAATGGGAATGTAACTCCAGATACAATTTTATTTTCTGTTGTCCGCTAGGTCAAACATATGCTTCCTAACTATTCTGAAACTACATTTCAGTTCTCCATTCCACGTAACTGTATGCAAGAGTAGAGCCCTTTGTATGAAGCTACACAAGTGAAAAAATTTTTAAAAATATGCTCTAATTATCTTAATCTATGGTGAAAACTGAGTCACTGGCTTTTACTGTGGCTACTCCTATTCTTTACTCTTTGCTGTGTAGTCAGTAATAGCTTCAGAAGTTAGGGATTAGGGATATTCTTAGTACCTGATGGGGACTAGCATTGATTTTATTTTTTTCTTGCTTAAAACTGTTTTTCTAACAGTAGTATTTACTATCCTTCATATCTGTTGTGCTTTTTCTTTTGCCTTGATGTGAATATAATGTGGACATTCTTTAGAATGTCACATTAGAGCCACCACACATTATTAGAATTTGATTCCTAGGGTCCATTTATAATTTTTCTCTAGTGATCTTTCTGACTAAGAAACTTGAGGATGTAACAATCTCATAATGAGCTTTCTTATATAAGAGTCAGCCCTATGTTGAAGTTGAATTAGTTATATAGTAACATACTTCTTGTTCAGCCATTATCCTTCCAAACCCAGAATAATATTCCATCTCTCCTCTGCTTATCTAAATTTTCCATCTATCTATTTTACAATGTACAAAATCCGTATCACATCTGATCTTCTACTAACTACTTTAGCCCTCATGATTTCCTAATTCTCTGAGATTTGTGGCAATAAACAAACAAACACCAAATTCATGGAAATTGAGAGCAGAAAAGTGGTACCAGGTTTTAGGGGGTGGGTGAAATAGAGGTTGGTAAAAGTATACAAATTTATAGTTATAAGATGAATAAGGTCTGAAGAACTAATGTATAACATGGTAGCCATAGTTAATAACACTGTATTAAATAATTGAAATTTGCTTAAATTAGTCTTATAGAGTAGAAATTAAACATTATTATGCCTACCCATTCCAAAATAGTACAGAGATGAGGTGATGGAGGGGGAAATCCTTTCAAATGTATACAATTAATCATCATATTGTATATTTATATATCTTGCAATTTTATTTGTCAATTATACCTCAATAAAGCTGGAAAAAACTGTATATCATTTCACTTATCAATAGATTATACCTCTAATTATATTGTTTGCTATTTTTTATATTGAGATTTTATTGAGATAATTATAGGTTCCCATGCAATTGTAAGAAATAATACAGAGAGATCCAGTGAACATTTGGGCCATATTCCCTCAGTGTTAACATTTTATAAAACTATTATATAATGTCACATCCAGGTTATTGCCACTGATACAGTTTACTGACATTACTCATATTTCTCCAGTTTTAATTATACTCAGTTGTTTTGGGGTGTGTATATTAAATTCTATACAGTTTTGTCACCTATAAATCACATATATAGGTTTACATATCTACTGCCATAATCAAGATATTAAATAGTTCCAACACCACAAAGATCCCTTGTGTTGCTTTTTTTTTTTACAACCACACCCACCTCTCTTCCACTCTTAACATCCCTCACCCTCTGTACCAAATCACTGTCAAACAATAGTGTGTTCTTCATTTCTAACATTTTGACATTTCAAAGATGTTATATGAATGGAATCACACAGTAAGTACATGTTTGGAATTGGATTTTTTAAAACTCAGCATAATTTCCTCGGAAGTATCCATGTTGTTGTGTATATCAATAGTTCATAATATTTTTTTATTGCTGAACAGTTTTCAAGTGTATATAGCACATGTATGTTTCACAATTTGTCTAAAGGCATCAATTCAAAATCCAGTTTTTAGCAAATAAAGTTGCTATGAACATTTGTGTGCAGGTTTTTGTATGCAACTAAGTTTTCATTTCTATGGAATTTATGCCCAGGAGTATGGTCGCTGGGTTGTATGGTAATTGATGTTTAGTTTTATAAGAAACTGCCAGCTATTTTAGAATAGCTAAAGCTATTTTACATTCCCATCAGCAATGTATGAGTGACCTAATTTCTCTGCAACTTTGCCAGAATTTTGTTTTGTTATTTTTATTTTAGCCATTCTGATAGTGTGTAGTGATTTCTCATTGTGGACTTAAATTGTATTTCTTTTATGGCTAATGATGTTGGACATCATTTTATGTGCTTGTTCACCATCTATTTACCTATCCTCTTTGGTGAAATGTCTATTCATGTCTATTGTCTTTTAATTGGATTGTTTTTTACTGTTGAGTTGGGAGAGTTCTTTATTAATGTAGATACTAGTTCTATGTCAAATATGTGATTTGCAAATATTTTCTTCCAGCTTGCAGCTTGCCTTTTCATCCTTTTTACACAGGCTTTCATAGAGCAAAAGTTGATACTTTCAAAGAGGTACTAGAAAGCAATTTTTCATTTTATGGATCATGCTTTTGATGTTAAGTCTAAGAACACTGCCTAGCCCTATATTCTAAACATTTTTCTAAAGTATTTATAGTTTTACATTTTACATTTAAGTCTATAATCCATTTAGAGTCCACTTTTGTATCAGATGTGAGATTTAGGTCACTTTATTTTTAAAAAATATTTTATTTATTCATGAGAGACACAGAGAGAGAGAGAGAGAGGGGCAGAGACACAGGCAGAGGGAGAAGCAGGCTCCATGAAGGGAGCCTGACATGGGACTCGATCCTGGGTCTCCAGGATCACGCCCTGGGCTGAAGGCGGTGCTAAACCTCTAAGCCGCCCGGGCTGCCTAGGTCACATTTTAAAATAAGGTGTGAAATTTAGGTTTCATTTTGAGTTAGCAAGGTCATAGGATACAAGATCAACACATAAAACTCAACCATATTTCTATATATTAGCAATGAATATATGAAAACAAATTAAAAACACTTTATGGTTTACAGTTGCTCCAAATAAAATGAAGACTGTAGGTATACATTTAAAGCATATGGAGGATCTGAGGACAAAATTATAAAATGCTGATAAAAGAAATAAAGGAAAACCTAAATAAATGACAACCCATACTATGTCATGGATTAGAAAATTGAATTTGGTAAAGATGTCAGTTTTTCCTCAAATAATCTATATATTTAATGCAATTTCTATCAAAATTCTAGTAAGGCTTTCATATGCATAGATAAGCTTATTCCAAAGTTTATATAGAAAGGGGCAGAAGCCTGGAATACCTAGGATAATCTTGACAAAGAAGAATAAGATGTTAAGAATCACTCTACCCAATATCAAGGCCTACAATACAGCTACAATGATCAAAACAATATGGTTTTGGCAGAAAAATAGACACATAGATCAATAGCATATAATAGAGAACACACAAAAACATGCTCAACTGATTTATGACAGATGAAAAGTGTTATTTGCTGTTTTATGTTTATTGATCTTGCCTCCCAAGATTTTAATTTCTTTGAGGACACAGATCATGTCTTTTAGTCTATCTTCACAATGCCTAATATAGATCTTAGCATGTAATATATGTATAATAACTAAAAATCTGTTGATTTATAAAAGGTTTCAGAGAGATGAATAATATTATGGTTCAAAGGAGATAAACAGGTTCAATTCTTAGGGAGTGCCTTTGCATTTAAACAAAAAATATATATACATATTTAAATATACACATATATATGGTCCTTATTTCCAGAAGCATTTATCAAGCTCTTTCATCTGGTGGAATAGTTAGTGGGCCTGGGGTGGGGAGAGGTAACAGTGGAGAAAGAAGAGGAGGAAAAGAAGAAGATAAATACAGAGATGGACAGATACTGGTTTTTAGTAACTCAAATTAGTGGAGAAACACACATAGAATAATTATATTAGAATAAGTGCTATAGTAGAAGTTGCTATAGAATACTGTGGGAGTAGTGAAGGGGGCTGTCATTTTGTCTAGTACATCGAGGAAAGGATTTAGAGACATTTGAGCTTGATTTTGATGAATTGTAAGCTATTCATAGTGACCAGGAGATATAATAAAATCCTAGGTGGAGAAAACAGTATTGTATTAAGTTTCAATGGTATGAATAAACCCATGAGTTTGAATTCAGAGGTTCAATGTGGCTGGACAGGAGATATGACTGAAAAAAAAATAGAGTGAAGCCAATCTAAAGAGTTTCAATTTTATCATTTGGGTAATAGGGAGCAGCTGAGAGCTTTAAGGAAGAGGACGCATAACGTAATTGGACACATTTCTTATAAAAGAAACTTTGGTGGCATTTTGATTATCATTTGGAAAGAGGCAAGGCCAAATGCAGGAAAAACTGCTAATAGGCTATTTTAATGGGCCACATATGTACTGATAAGAGTCTAAACAATTAAGGCAGTGGCAGGGGATAGAGAGGAGGAATCAGCTTTTAGGTATATATTTGAGGTTGCTAATTAGATATGGGATATGAGGTTGGGAAGGAGACAAAGAAGATTGAAGTGTGCTAGCAGAGAGATTCAATGATGAGGTTATTAAGATGGTGAATAAAAAAAAAGAAAGATGGTGAATATAGCTAGATAAAGTTTGGGAAGAAGTTTTGGGTTTGGAAATAGAGAGTTGGAGCATTCTGTGAAAGTAGATACATTTGATTATCCTGGACATTAGGAGAGAGAGTACCCCATGGCTCCCCATCTTTTTAAAATGAAGTATAATTTACATATAGTGTTACATTAGCTTCAGGTATACAACATAATGAGTCAACAATTCTATACATTACTCAGTGCTCATCAAGATAAGTGTACTCTTAATCCTCTTTATCTATTTCATCCTTCCCTCTACCACCTCCCCTATGGCAACCACCAGTTTGTTCTTTGTATTTAAGAGTTGGTATTTTTGTTTGTCTTTTTTTCCCTTTGTTTCCTAAATTCCACATATGAGTGAAATCATATGGTATTTTCCTTTCTCTATTACTTCATTTAACATTATATTCTCTAGGTTCATCCATTGTTGCAAATGGCAAGATCTTATTCTTTTTTGTGGCTGAGTAATATTCCCTTATATGTCCTATGTGTGTATGATATATCTATATATCAGCATATATATCATGTATGTGTGTATATATATATAAAACTTCTTTATCCATTCACTTGTGGGTGGACACTTGGATTGCTTTTATATTTTTGCTATTGTAAAAAATACTGCAATAAGTATAGGGATACACATATCTTTTTGAATTAGTATTTTTATATTCTTTGGGTAAATAGTAGTAAATTACTGGATCATATAGTAATTCCATTTTTAATTTTTTGAGGAACCTCCATATTGTTTCCCACAGTGACTGCAACAGTTGTATTCCCACCAATAGTGCATGAGTCCTTTTTCTCCACATCTCCACCAATAAAAACTTGTTAGTTTTTATTTTAATCATTCTGACAGGTATAAGGTGTGGTATCTCATTGTAATTTTGGTTTGCTTTTCCCTGATGATTAGTGATGCTGAGCATCATTTCGTGTGTCTGTTGGCTATCTGTATGTCTTGTTTGGAAAAATGTCTATTCAGGCCCTTTCTCCACTTTTTAATTGTTTTTTTCTCTGATGAGTTATATAAGTTCTTTATATATTTTGCAAATGATATATCCCATATCCTTCTTTGGATATCCTTTGCAAAGTCCTCTCCCATTCAGTCGGTTGCCTTTCTGTTTTGTTGATGGTTTCCTTTGCTATGCAAAAGCTTTTTATTTTTGTATAATCCCAGTAGTTTAATTTTGCTTTTGTTTCCCTTGCCTGAGGACGCATATCTAGAAAAATATTTCCACAGCTAATGTCAAAGAAACTAAAGGCATCCAAATAGAAGGAAGAAGTAAAACTTTTACTATTTGCAGATGATATGATACTATATAAAAATTCCACCAAAAATTATTAGAACCAAATAAAGGAATTTAGTAAAGCCACAGAATACAAAATTAATATATATAAATCTGTTGCATTTTTATACACTAATAATGAAGCGGCAGAAAGAGAAATTAAGAAATAATCTCATTTACAGTTGCATCAAAAATGATCAAATACCTAGGAATAAACTTAACCAAGGAGGTAAAGGACCTGTACTCTGAAAACTATAAAACATTGATGAAAGAGATTGAAGATGACACAATACCAAACTTTTTCACAAAACTAAAGCAAATAATACTAAAATTTATGTAGAACCACAAAAGACCCTGAACAGCCAAAGAAATCTTGAGAAGGAGGAACAAAGCTGGATGTATCACAATCCCAGATTTCAAGATATTCTACAAAGCTGTCGTAATCAGAACAGTAAGGTACTGGCACACAATAAACGCATAGATCAATGGAACAGAATTGAGAACTCCGAAATAAATCCACACGTATATGATCAATTAATCTATGATGAAGGTGGCAAGAATATACAATGGGGAAAAGACAGTCTTTTCAACACAAGGTGTTGGCAAATCTGGATGGCTACATGCAAAAGAAGGAAAGTGGACAACTTTCTTACACCATATACAAGAATAAACTCAAAATGAATTAAAGACCTAAATGTGAGACATGAAATCCTGAAACTCCTACGAGAAAACATAGTAATTTCCCTTCGCTCCTTTTCTATCATTGTTATGAATTTAAACTTTTTCTCAGAGAACTCATTGCAGCTTTCAGTTGGCATCAAATTTGTTCCACATGTGGAAGCTCTGTAATCTGTCATTTTATTCACATAAAAGAAGAAAAGCATCTATAGGCCAATACAGCTCATGTGTGTCTTACCTGTTCAAGTAAATTCAATTAATTTTGTGGCCCATTTTCACTTTGTCAGTAGCATTGACATCACCTTGAAACTTATTAGAAATGCAGATTCTTGGGCCTCACCCCTTACCTACAGAAAGTCTGGGATGAGGCCCAACAACCCATGTTTTAACAAGCTCACCAGCTGTTTCTGATGCACACTAATGACTAAAAACTATGATATAGGATCTATGCTTTATTATGTTGTCTTATGCTGTTCTGTTGCTCAAACCATGTAACATGATACCATGAAATCATCTTCTGACTGGAAAACATATTTCCAGCCATCATCATGATCAATAATTGTCTAACAAAGGATAAAATAATGGATAAATTGACTTGATTAAGAAGTAGGATGAAAGTAAAATCTACAGGCTATATATGTTAAAGTGTGTAGGTATTGCTTTTTAATTATATTACTTTCTCTAAATTTTATTTCATATAAGTCTATCTCCAAGAGCTAGAAAATAAAATTGGCGTGATTTCACCAATGGAGGAGAAAAATGGATCTCAGGACTGCCTTAGCAATTTAGTGGATAGTTCAGGTGATAGTGTCGGTGGCTCTGGTTATGGAAGAGAAGCTGATGAGGGAAAGAAGAAAGGTTCTTGTGTGGTTTCAAGTGTATTCATCTGGATTCAGATTTTATTTCAGTTTCTGTACCTGGATCAAAGGTATAGTGCTCAGATCATAGCATATGATCACTTATCTGAGGTGCATAACAGATATTACTGGGTGATGAACCAAATTTAGTATGGAAAACAAAGCTCATGGTATTTGGGCTGTAAGAAGGTTAACATTTAATTGCCAATGAAAATCTCGTATTCTTGTTAGTTATGT
This sequence comes from Canis aureus, assembly GCF_053574225.1. Taxonomy (NCBI): domain Eukaryota; kingdom Metazoa; phylum Chordata; class Mammalia; order Carnivora; family Canidae; genus Canis; species Canis aureus. The sequence goes on from NC_135633.1 coordinate 11,817,060, forward strand.
AGATCTAGCAGCATTGAAGGTGGCCTAGGCATAAGTGAATTTCTAGTTGTTGAGGTGATCAGCCTCAGGTTTCTCTGGTGATGAACTTTAGTTTCTGTTAGCCTCACTTGCTCTGCCATTCCTGCTGTTTTGCAACAGGGCTTAAAAGTGCTTTAAGTGCTTGTGACCGTGGTAATGAATGAAAATGTCTTTCCAGCACTGAGAGGATTGCATTAGACTGAATAGTCACCTCACTTGTAAAAGCACTATTAGAGTGGGGCAGCTGTAAGTAAGGATAACGATTTGTGTCCACTGCTTATTTACTGAAAATTGTCAATGTATTATTTATTGAGAGCTCTCCAGACAGTGCTTGTCAGAATAAAAATGTCAGCTCTGAGCAAAATGTTATAATACATAATAAAAATGCTAGGTACGCATTTTAGGGAGACAACTAATTAGACCTGCTTTTTCTTAAGGAAGGGGTAGTAAAAATGTCTAATATTGTGGATTTCTCCATTTGTATAACTCCTTTTCTTTTCCCCCTGCTCAGCTCAATATTTGGTTTAAAAACTTACCAGGCCTGAGAAATAATTTGAACAACTTTGTATTGTTGCCATTAGCGCAAGTAGTGAGGAGGCTTGCTCAAGGAGGAAGAGCCTGGCTGGTAATCCCACAGTGAGCAGCTGCCCTCACCTCCATGTTTTGTCTGAAATTAGAAGATGTCACTTCCTCCCTGAGCAGTGCTCGTGGAAAACTGCCTCCAGTGTAAACAACATAAAATTATTAAGCTTATTCCTCAGCCGTGCTAATTAACCCCAAACAAATTTCACATTAAGGAAACAGAATTCAATCAATGTAAATGTTATTGCTGTGTATTACTGTAAGCAATAATATAGTGGCTAAAATAATTAATTATTTTGGATTTTTTTAAAAGAAAGTATTCTTTTTTATGGTGTTGCAAAATATTTTGTAGATTTTTCTTCCGCCTTTCTTCGGCCTTCTCTGGCATAGAATATAAAAGACCCATCTGGTAAAGCATGGTTAATACACATTTTTTTACGGGAAGGGAAAAACGTATTTTGGAGTGGCTCAGGTTTACTTAGTCTAATGTTATTATTGGCAATACTTATGCAGATTTTGTCTTCTCCTACCTCTTGTAGTTCACTACTCATTGTAGCAATTTCCTATTTTTTTTTTTCTACCAGTCTTAAAAAGACCGGTGGTGATGGTGGTGATGGAGGGAAAGATAAACAAGAAGATGGTTAAATACAATCCACTTCTGGGGAAAAAATGAAATGCTGTTTTGCTGTATTTCAGGTTTGGGGAAGCAGTCATCAATAAAGATTTTTCCTTTTTTATCTGGGCTTACATAGGAGGTCAAATTATCCTCTTCAAGATAATTTTCTTACGTTTTTTTTGAAAACAACCAGATTTCTAAATAATTGCTTGTTTGTGCCTGTGATAACTTTGGATAAAATGTATCGTTAACATCATCTTCATCATCCCTGAAGACCTTTAAAGACATGAAGCGCAGAAGCCAGATGACATGTAACTTGATTTTTCATGCAGTAAAATGCATATTTGATTAATATGGAATTATTTATCAATTAGAGGTGGCATATTCTGTAGCACATGGAACATAAATCAGATACGATTTGTATTAAGGTTATTCTGAGTTATGATACATTCTTTAGCCAATATATACTAGCGGGTGCTAAATTAACTTTGAAATTTAAAATAATTTAACAAAATGGCGATGCAATAAAATAAAATGTTACTTTTCACAGATTGAACACCAACCATTTTTTTTGTAATTTTGTCATCTTCTTAGCAAATATAGAAACCTCTGTCTTTCTCTATCCCCAGTTAGTTCAGTATCCTATTTCATGGCTCCTCTTAATTCCTTACTTTTTTCTATTTAAACTCTATCTTCATCTTGATTGGAGTATTAATCTTTTCATCGTAACTTAAATACCTAACAAGCAGTTTGCTACTAAATATTTACAGTGATGCCAAAACTAATAATGAGAACACAAGTGTTCCAAGAAATAGCTAGGACATGCCACTAAAAAGTAAAAATTAATAAAAATGAATTTTTATAATGCAGTTGAGAAGAAATTAAAATCCTTTGGAAGGTCTGTTTTGAGATAACATCTGGATGCACCATTTATTTGATTATGTATTTTGGTTTCAACTGATTTGTTTCAGATGATCGTTTATATTTTGGTCTGTTGATTTAGTTTTTATAGCCAGAGAGTTATTTTCTTTTTGACTTCCTTGGACATTTATTTTTACCTTTCCAAATAGAAAGCAACTTTAGAATTTATTTGCATACATAGGAAGTTGATAATGTACCAAAGATTACAAGGTGCTACATTCAATAATTTTAAAATCTCATACAATTTAGACAATGAAGAATTTGTATCAAATATTTCTATACATTTTAGATGTTTATATCTCTATATTTAAAGTAAAAGCTCTAAAAGTATACATGCGATAGCAAAGAATGTAAGATGGTTAAATATGATAGCTGGCACTTGGATAGACCTCTGGCAGTCAGGACTCTTAGAAAATATTAAACTGTATAATTTCTATGATTAATATTTCTAGATTTTAAAGTTACATCATAATACCGAACCAAAAAAAAAAGCAATAAAATTCTAAAATAAGGGTCCTAGTTAGAAGGACCTGTCTTAGTATATTTTAAAATGAGATGCAAAGGCTTTGCATCCAGTACTTTATCCCCTTTAAGACTATAATTGACAAACTGCAGTAATCATGCTTTTATGTGTTTTTCTTCCTCTACTGAATTCATTTTAAAAAACGAAAGTAAAAAAGGTAAAAAGAGACTCCAGAATTTTGAAACCCAGTGGTCCTGAAGTGATGGGAAAATAGCCAAGGTGTCACAGCTAATTTCTGACCCTGTTTTATGAGTTCTGCTGTTCCTTATTCCCCCTGTCAGCCTGGGAATCCCTGAGGCTGTGCAAACTGGCTGAACATCACTCAATCCCAGTTTTATATCCCCTTTTAATAATGTTGAGTCTATTCTGTCCAACTTTGATTCAGACAACCTGCTTGTCTTGAAAAAGTGATATATTTAATCAGGGACTCTGTCTCCAGCCTAGCTCCCACTGCGTGTGACTAGAGCCGAGAGTAGTGCAGTGGTCTGTCACTTCTGTTTGAATGGGTAATGTGGAGCCCATCAGCTGAAAAGACAGGAGCTGGAACTGCTTGTTAGGACACATGATCAAAAGCCACTCTCTGCTTTCTGCCAATCAAACCTCATGTTGCCTTGTGGGGCAGACATTAAATAGATTTTTTTTTTCTGTCTTACACTGTGGGCACCTTGCCAGTTTGACATGTGAACTGTTACAAAAGATAGCAGAGTTTTGACCGCTTGCTGACTGCTTTAAAATATTACCAAACACTTGTTGTCAAAATGAAATATTCATAATACTACATTATGATAAATTCTTTGAAGTATAATTCAGTGCTTTTATCTTGTAATTTGTAGATTTTTTTTTCTTTTGGCTAAGGACAGAAGAAACAATAGACAATTGCTTCTTGGGTCAAAGTAAGGGAGACAAAAGCCTATAAATCGATCCAATTGCAAAGCCAACACAACTGTATGACAAATAGTTTTGAATCACATAATGATTGCTTTGTGAAAATAACATTAGTGAATTAAATGTTATTTTACATTGTTTCCTCTGCTTTAAAAATTATTTACTTCCCTTCTAAGTCAGGATAAGAGAGTGGTTTTAGTATTATATGTTAGGCAAATACATTAAAAGCTTTATTTTGAAATTTAATTCAGGATCTTATTCCCTCTGCGTATTGAGAGGGTGGACAAATTTCTACATTCTAAGACATTCTCTTGATTTGCTACTGTCCTGATGATTATATGTTACTCTCCTTTCTCTTTTTGTCATCCTCTGAAGAGTCTCCCATTATATCACAACTTCGGTTTTGTACCCATAGCGACTGAATAATGATGGTGGCATAGACCTAACTTCTAAGCTTTTTAAGAGAAGAATGAATGAGTGCCTAAGTACTTTTGACTTAAAAGGGCATTGGAACTGGCATTTGCTATAATTTCCAAACACCCAGTTAACTGTTCAAAAGCTGTGAAATCTTCTTTGGTGCTTTGATATCTCCAAACTTGCCACTTGGTACTTGCTGTTTCTTCTCTAATGATCATTTTAAAAGGAGTTAAACATTTTCACCAAAACATACCATGGCAATCTAGTGGAACTCATTTAAACAGGGAGCTACACATAAACAGCTGCTCCGTCAATAAGCCATTCTTTATAATACCCTTATTACCTTCTAGTGTCTCAAATTCTGATTAGTCAACAGTGCTGATTGCTGCACGGCATTCCGTTGCCCATCTTCCTTCTGCTCAGCTGCTCATGTCTTAGTTGTTATTTGATTACAACACAACTTGGGCATTGTTTCTCCAAGTTGCTCTTCATATTGTATCTTAAAAACTGTGAATTATCCAGGGAAACTGGGATGGTGTGGGAGTGACTTTCTTTACACACATTAAAAATATTTGAACAAAGCATGGCATGAGAAATGCCACTATGGAACACTTAGATTGGAAAGAATATTTGTGACTTAAAACTCAGTACTTACGATCATATTAGGAAACAGAGATTAAGTATGTAGTAGTATTTTAGAAGCCTTATAGTACTTCACAAATGTAAAGAGTTATAAAATTGTTATATCATGGTTATTAAATTTCAGCCAGATATAAAGTTCTGGAAGAGGTAATTATGTATGTAGAACTCCACAGGAAGGGCCTGAAGGACCTTCATCTTTGCCCCAGGACTAGATCATTTTAGTGCAATTATTGTATGACACCAATGATTGCCCCACTACATAGGGACAGCATGTTGGTAGTTTCAGTTATGATGAAATAAATAAGGGTGGGAAAAAAATCTCTATAATGAAGTTTGAATTTCAGCTATTCCTTTGTTGTGACCCCCTGGAATCTACTCTTGGTGAGTAGGAAATGCTGACACACTAGAAATGCAACCCCAGTAAAGGCCCTAAATCTGTCATTGTGCTCTGGAGTCTGCTCTGAAAATAGCAAAGCTCTTTTGGTAAATTAAAATCGGTGTGAATGGGAACAGATGCTGACACGCTTTACTTTATCTTCAGGGACGCCAGTTAGAGAGGAGAGGGTCAGCAAGGCTAGATGTAGGAAATACAGTGAGTGTGCAAACTTGTTCTGTCAAGGAAGTTCTGTTTTGGGATGTTAGTCAGTAGAATTGTATTTATCTTTGATAATCCAGGTAAGAATTATACCCACATTGCTCTATCTAGAGGAAAAATGAAGGAGGTGGTATTCATTTCTGAGAAAACTCTCTCTTTGCGATGTTCCCTGTGGTTGTGTCTTTTCTTCATCAGCCTGCTTTGGCTATAAACTGTCTCCGACTACTATTAGGTTTTACTTTCCAACATCATTTTGGCATAGCTTCCGAAAGTATTTGTTGAACACTAATGCTACTGTAGTCTTCGTACTGATATTTGTCAAAAATAATGAAAATGGTTTATGTTCTAAAAATGTACAATTTATCAAATAGCTTGTATAGTCAATTTAAATAAGTCTCGTAGAAGTTTCAGTCTTGATTTGAAAAAATAGCATAGGATGAATTTATTTATAAGAACCTTAATAGTTTCTCTCAATTCCTTTTACATTTTAGATTACCTTATAATTTTCTAAATCTACATGAACAATAATGATCAATTTTGTCAGTATTATTCACACCTTTTATTAATTTAACATAGATGAATAAATGTGAATGTTGTGAAGAGTTGATTGGGAATAGATTTTAAATCTGACAGTTAGATTACAGGGTACCTAAGAAAAAATGGCTCTTTCACTAGATACCTAGTAATTTAATTCTTGTTTGAAATTATTATAATTTATTACAGTGTGTGGGTCCTAATGAATGTCTACTATTAAATGAAAAGGAGAAATTGAAATTAAGATTATGAAATTCTTTTAACTCATATCTTAAAATCCTCTTAAACAATTCAGGAGACATTAATAAGCTACGTGGGTTTCTTTCCATATTCTGTAATGGCAAATAAAAACATTTTTTTGGCATTTAAAGATTCTTAAAAATGCTGAATGCCATTGAACCTCAAAGCATACAATCTTAGAATTTTATAAAATGGTAGTTGCCATGATAATAGCATTAAAATTGTTAACTCCATTTAAATACTTATTTGGATTATACACAGACTTTCCCAGCATTTGAGTTTTCCTGAAACAACTAGGTTCCTTCGTGTTAAACATTTAATATACGACAATTTGAGATTTCTTAGAGCTATGAACTATACCAGATTAACATTTAAAAATTTCCAAACACTAGGGAGACTTAAAATGTGAGTAAAACTTATAAATAAAATAAAGATGTCCAAATGCCCACAGGCATTCGAAGTTGTCACTTACCCCTAGATCTAAGTAAAGCCTGTCATGTACACAAAATAAAGATCAGAGCTTGGAAAAATAATGATTCCTAGGAAAAAGCAATGAACGTATGACAAGTTTGCTATCCTGATAGATTATCTGAAGTGTTATTTGAAAGGCCCAATGAGTATCTTACCTGGCAAGAAGCCCCTCTCTTACAATTTGACCAAGTGTATTTGAGAATCATTTAAGAAAGAAATTCTGAATGATTGCCACTTTTATTTCAAATGATTAGTATGTTTACCTAAAACCCCTAAAGTTTTGTTTCCTAATTTTTAGAGTTTTTTTTTTTCTATTGAGGTTGCTATAATGCATGTATAAGCTAGTAATTAGTTTATATGTAGAGAGAAGAAATTAAGCAAGTTGGTGATGAGTTTACATCTGACTGCAGGGAAAAACCGTGCTCTAGGTTTTTGACAGTCTCAGAACAATGCTAGCATAGAGATGAAGGGACTGGCTGCCTCTCATGGTGATGACACCTTTGACCAACTGGGAATATAAGAAATAAAATATAAATTCTTCAGGGAATGGCTATTTGGGTAGATTTTTGTTTGTTGGATAGATTTTCAAAAGATTTCTTTTGAGGCTGTGGAGCTTTGCCCTTAGGCCCGTAAGAGTCACAACTCCTTTCTTCTTTGTCATAAAATTCTCCATCTCCCTCCCCCACTCCCATACCCACTGAAGGGTGTATTGCCAAAAGAATGTAGTGAGAGTGCTAGCTAGGAAGGTGATTTGTTGCCTCTGATAATATGATGGTTGAGCTCCAGTTAGCTCAGGCGTCTGAAAGAAATAAAGGGCATAAGTAGGGCAATACTCTTAGTAATGATTACTGGTCTCTTTTTAAAATGTTTACAAGTAGTTGTTAAATGAGAAAACAATTGGATAGAATTTATTCTGTCTAACTTTCTATAAATATAGCCTTTTCTCATCTATCAGTAATGTCCACGTGGTTACTGTTTATCACAGTAACTAGTTCCAATAGTTAAATTCCGGATGTCTCTCATCTACTGTTACAAAAGGGTAAAAACTGGCCACGTACCTTAATAAGATACAACTTTCTCTTATTCAGTTTGAGCAAACGAGGATTGTGCCATGGAAAACTGCTTCTCTAAAACGTTTTTGCTCATGGTGACGAAGTAACTTTAAAATACCCACTTTGAAAACTATTGGCAATTTACAAAACCATATCTCCTGTTATATTTAATTAGAAATTTTTCTCCTTTGTGCCTATTTAAACTCTAAATGAAAGATGGAAATATGTTTGCTCTAACATATTTGATGTGATTGAGATGAGATTAAGCGGTTTAAATGATTTAAAAATCATATTTACTTTAGTGCAATCTGTTAGGTTCAATGCTGATCTGAGTGTTGGTTTGCTTTGTGGTGCAGCAAACCAAGCACCGAGGGTTAAATTATTCAAGCACATGGGTAGGGTTAAAAATCTAGGTTCCTTCTCTCCTTGCCAGTTACTGAATTCT
>NC_135633.1:11830000-11917500 GCF_053574225.1 Canis aureus
GTAATGGCTTTATTTTATATAAATGGGTACACCAGGAATTCTCTGGGTTTTAGTTTGTTAGTTTAATGATGCTCTAACTGTACATAACACTGTAGTTTACAGTTCGTGAAGAGCTTTCACATATGTTATTTGAGTCTCCTAGAAATTTTGAATGGAAAGGAGAACAGACATTATCCTCACCCTATTGTAGAAGTGTGGAAATTAATGATTAATGTGTTGAGTAGCTAGTAAATGGGAAGCTGAAGGAAAACTTTAGGTTACTTTGTACCTACATCAGTGTTTTTTTTGTGTTCTTCCATGTTGAGGTTTTACATGACAAGTGAGGTGTCAGGAAGTAACTGGGTATCACGGGGCCCTCTATTTAAGCTATCGTGCATCACAAGCTCATCTGATAGGATTTGGTTAACTCATTGGCTTATGCTTTATTGGACCATTGTTAGTTTGTCTTCAAGGTGAGGTGGCTCTTTTATGGCCAGAATAGTCAGTTTAGGAGAGAGAGGGAGAGGGAGAGGGAGAGGGAGAGAGTGAGGGAGAGAGAGAGAGGAGGGAAGGTGGGAGAGGGTGAGAGAGGAGGAGTTATTAAAGGAGGAAAGAATGAAAGAGATGGTATAGCCCCTATAGCATGTCCCCTTATCTCTAAATTCTTAATCAAATAATCTGCTCTTGAGTGATTTATTTCATCAGAATAACAGGTATACATTTCACAGATTCATCTACAAATCATATCAATAATAGCAACAAGTATATTTCCATTTGTGTGGCTTGAAAAACTCAAATTTTGATTTTTCTTTTCTTATTTTTCATAACAATCTTTTTTGTAAAAGAAAAAGTGCTTTATTATAGAAAATTTCCAAAATTACCCAAAAATAGAGAATATAGTGGCCCCTTATGTACCTATCATGAGGCTGCAAAAAGTATCAATATTTACGATAGTTAAGAGTCTCTTCTGGTTTGCCTCCTTCTCTGTTTTTATCTTATTTTATTTTTCCTTCCCCTCCACTATGTACTCTCACTGCATCTAGCTGACTATTTTTTTGGCTTGATTAAAGTTTAATTTAAAATATCTAAATTATGAAATAAGTGAAACTTACGAAAGGTAATAGAATCGACATCCAAACTTCTGCTGCCAATATTAAATAGATATTAACATTATCCTTTTGTATTCTTTGTATGACACAAAAGCATGAAGTTGCAATAATTGAAAGATGGAAAATGGGGATAAAGCAGAGGAAATAGGATGAGTATGGTAAAAGCACTTTGTAATTTCTTAGAATATGCCTGCTAGCGTTTCCTTTTTACAAGATAGCACTCTACATAACAATTCATGTACCCCATTAATACCATATGGAACATATTGATCATCATATTAGAGATAGGAATATCTTATTAGTTAAGGCATTTTGACCTGCAGTTTGGTTCATAGGGTTGTCCTGGGGTATTCTTGTCCTTGGTGTTTACTAACAAGCTCTTGCTGTCAGTTGTGCCTGCTGACAAGTCCCTGATTGTTCACAAAACATCATCAGACTTTTATTGTCATTGCTTAGCCACAAGGCTGAGCTGCACTGGTCCTAGTGCACCTTGAGATGCTTTTTTGTAGTGTCTCTGACAATTACAGTGGGCCTGGTAAAAAATGTTTTCCTGTTAGAGAAGAAAACGCTCTTCAGAAGCACTAAATAAGACAATGACTAAAAATTCATTTTACTTAAAAAAAAAGGGAAAAATCTATTAAACTGTATTTCAAGAAGCTCAATTTCTTAAATCTGTGAGTTCTTTTATATTGGAATAATACATCTTGCCATTTTATTTTTTTATTTCGTCTTTTAAAAAGACTTATTTATCCTAGAGAGAGAGCAGGAGCAGGACAGAGGGGGAGGGAGAGAATCCTCAAACAGACTCCCCACTGGGCATGGAGCCAGATGCAGAACTTGATCCCAGAACCCTGGGATCATGACATGAGCTAAAACCAAGTCACTTAACAGACTGAGCCTCCCGGGTGCCTCCATCTTGCCATTTTATAAGGTATATAACAGAAAATGATTTACAATGTTATTATGTACACCAAATTTTTGTTATTTGGAAAAATCAAGGAATGGAAAGTATATTAAGCAAATGGATATTTTTAATTGAAGATTCATCCAAAAACTCATTTTTCATATCTATTGAAAGTGTTCCCAAAAATTTTAGGTAATTTTCCTGCCATAGGAGATTAATACAGGTAGTATAATTGAATGAGGTTTTTGATTTAGAATCAGACAACATCTCAGAGATATAACTGAGTCTTTGTGATCATCATGTGATATAACATGATGGAATATATATAAAACTGGGTGGGTTGTTCATTCATTCATTCATTCGTTCACAGACATTTATTGACTTCTTATTGTATGTCAAGTACAATACCAGGCACTGGAAAGTTGAAGAACACCTTGGACATTTTTTGTTTTTTGATTTCTTCTTGAATGATTTTTTTCACATATTTTTTTCTTATTTTTTGATATTAAATAAACCTGATCAGTTAGTGTTATATTTTTTGTTGTGTTAATTAGGATTTTAATGTCATTTATTGTATTTCTCATATTTAATGAAAGAAAACTGGTTTATCTATGGTCATGTTAGCTTTACTGAACTGCACCTACCCTTCCAAACAAGCTTTAAATAGTCTATTCCATATAACAAATTATGGTTGAGAACTGAAGTGTATACTCTGTCTCTTTTTATGTACATTAACTATGTGCTAATGGCCACAAATTTGAAGAGGTAAGAAGGTGTTCAGAGTTTAGGCCATGCATTTTATCATTATTTAAAAATAATTTAAAATATTCAACTAATTAAATGAGTACAGTGATAGGCACGTGGGACAAAAATTGAAATAAAATGCAACTTGACCAGAAGTGACTCACAAGAGAAGCAGTGGGGAATAAGTTTGATGTGGATGGAGGAGCAGATCGATACCCATGGACTTCGTAGCAACTGTACTTCCCTACCATAGCTCTCCTAATGCACTTCTCTATTTACCTCATCATGTGTCTGTGTTTCCTACTAAACTGAAGCTCAACCAGGATAGGCAATTTATTTTTTTAATTTACCTTTTACCATCTAGAATCTAGCATGATGCTTGGGACAAAGGAGGTGACCAATATAAATGTGTTGAGTCAGCTATAGTAATATAAATTATCAAGTTTTATAAAGGAAGCACGAATGAAGAAGACTATAGAATAAAGAATAGAAGAAAACTAAAACATCCTTAACGCATATAAGTTTGAAAATATTTCTATATCTAGATAGAGTTAAAACTAATTTTATTTGTATTGTGTCAGAGCACTTTTAGCAGATATTTTTGCCTATTGATTTGACAATGACATTTGCAAATTAAGAGATAATTCCTGAAGCAATAAAAACTAAATTACATTCAGTAAAAAAAGAACCTTAATTCTATGAAAATTAATAACACATGTACTATAAATATAGTAACTCTGTTAATTAGATTATTTGATTAGCATGAACACCCAGTTCTCTACCACAATAGATACCAGAGGCAATTTGGTAGACTTGAGGGAGAGTATCTGTAGTCTTAGGTAATTGGAGTTAACATTTTAGGGTTGAAAATAGCACTTCTTTTTTGCTAAATATTAGCCTAAGAAGAAAAACGCATCCCATCTCATTATTAAGTGTAAGCACGTTATTTAAATATCAGCATTAGAAAATTTATAATTGCATCCTGAACTTGGTCATCTTTTATATTTTTCAGGAAACTTTATCTTTCTTTTAAGATATCAAAGATATTTTAGTTATTTTAAACCATAGCTGTTTAAAGGAGAATTACATGGATCTAGAGAACTTTTTTGTTGAGTGAATGAAATGATAGAACATTATTACTGTTAAATGAAGTTTCTTTTTTAGTATAACAAAACAGTACTAAAAATATGGCACATATAATCATTCTTGTTATAGATACAGGTTTGCTTCTTTCATTTATTTGAGGGATTTCTTGTGCTACGTAGTGCTTAACAGCATAAAATCAAAATAAAAAAAAGACTTAAAATAAGTTTTAGTAGCTTTAATGGAAATAAAATTAAAGCCACAGAAATTATTTCTTAGTATTTTTAGAAAGGATCTTTTTATGATAGTGTTATGTGTTTATGATTCCTTTTGTAAATTACGGTTTGAAGAAAATCATCTTCTGATAAACTAGAGATACTCTGAAATAATTAATTGTTTCACCTTTTAAGCACAATTATTTTGAGCACTTCTATTGTGCAACACCTCTGAAATTATCTACTTTTTGTTGTAATATTATTCAAGAATTCCAGTGTTTTAAATGCTATCTTTCTATTTTAATATTTTTAATCATATCTATTTTTTAAAAGTGATTTGCCACATTTTCTTGTTTATGAATTGTTTATAGATGATAAAAATTTCCTGTTTCTTACATGAATATTATTTGAGTAATTTTTACTTGAAATTTGGTTTGGATATTGCTGCTCAATTGATATGAACTGAGTGGTATTGAAGTAGAAGTTTTTATTTTTATATTTGGTGATGACTTTCAGCAAAGTCATATATAAAAATACACATATATATATCATACACTTCTCTATGTGTGTATGCAGATATAATATGTGTGTATATATATGCTAATAAAAACAGTAAATAAATTTTGATTCCACCATATTTAAAATGAGTGATTTAAAGAGGTGTATTGTTATCGTGCCAAAATATTAGGCAAATATATGTGTTTGTATACAATCAGATTTCAAGTAGTGAAAGCATTAATTTTAGGAAGGTGGCTTAAAAATACCCTTAATTTTCATAGCAGATGAAGTAGTAATGAATTACAAGAATGTATAGTTTTTTGATGTAGAAGTGTTTTGACAATTTTTATTTAGTCTGATTTTACTTTAAGTAACTCAAATTCATACTTCTTTTTTTACTGTTGTCTAATAATAAAAGGGATTCAACAAATAATGAATTATTTATATATTTTTAAAATTACAAAAAGACTTGAAAAACTGCTCAGGATCAAAAGGTCTTATTATAGAAATGTGTTCTTTTAACTGCTAATTTTTTCTTAAGAGAGTTAGTGACCTTATGGTCTTTAGCTGGAATATTTCCACATCTTTTAAATGTATGAAGGGTTCAGAGATTAAATATATACATTATTTGAAGAATTGGGTTTTTATTAAGCGAATAACTTACAATTATTTCAAAATAATTTCTACTACTTAATTACAAATTAATATTACAGATTCAGACTTTTTTTTTTAGCATTGGATAAGTTTTATGGTGCCTAGAGATGATAGTTTTGGTGAGTTGCGTTTGTTGCTTTCACTTCCCACAAAGTTTCTCCTTTCATAAAATATTATTACACTGAAGTAATTAATTGAAAACCATCTCTAAGTAAATAAGCATACTGGTGGTGATAAGGGTGGGAGTGTATATATATATATATATATATATATATATATGTATGTATATATACACATATATGTATATTTAACATATGCATATTAGTGTTTACATTTGCATGCATATAATTCAGTGAAATACACATGATAATATCATGAATTTTTTTGAACCTTAGAGATAAGAATTTTTGTTGTTGTATTACTTTAGGAAAGTTACCCTTTGAATCTTTTGTAATATTGGGATGTTATTATTACTCACTTGATGCCATTAAATAGCATGTTAAATGAAGGTTAAATAAGATAAAGTATTATAATTCACTTGTCTGACTTAAGTATAATATTGACAGATATTAATATGGAATCTGTGTTTGTTGCAGTTACCACCTAGGGTAACTATAACATGTGTTTTATCTATTAAGTATATATTTTATTGATGACTGAGAGCCGATAAAGTTCCACTGGGTTTGGAGTTTGTTTCTGAGAAACACAGTGGGAAAAATCATAAATCAACTTATTTAATAAATATAAATATGTGTATGTGAGAAAATTGCTCCTTCTTATATAGGAAGAGGATCCTCAGAACTTTGATACCAGTAAGTCATGTGTTTTTCATTCAAATCTGCAGATAAATAAACCTAAAAAAGCTTCTTTGACATAGTAGTTCTGGTCTCTGTTACATGGAGAGAGAAAGCAGGCAGGCGAGCTAGCAATGGAACACATATATACAACCAAAAGCAATTTGAGAAGTTATGACTTGTGAACATTTGGCACCTTGGATCTATTTTTTTTTTTTTTACAAGAGGTTTATTCTGTTGGTGTTAAAGTTTTTAGAGTTTACTTCTCCTAATACTTGGAAACTTCTTTGGCAGATCAGATAGAGTGAATTTAAAAAGCTCTCTGTATTTAACTCCTGCTGGATGGTAGCTACAAGGAATTTCATCCTCTTTCCACTATGCCACTCTGTTGAGAGTTGATTCTTTCAGATTGTAGGGATGATTTAAATCAATGGTAATTCAACCGACCTGCTGTAATACCAGAGCACATTTTGTTCTTACTAGAAATGGGTTTGGTTTCTGTCGCTATGTAGTGTTTGTACGACTGAAGGAGTTCAGTGAAGGAAAAGAAATTTACTGAAATAGTATATTATTGCATTCTTTCTTATAAGCAATGATAAATATATGCATGTAGTATATTTATACACATAATCATACAATGTAGACATCTCTCCCTGTTTTTAAAAATGCATATTAGTACATAAAGAGAGCACTTGTATATAATATAAATGATTCTCTTTAACTACTGGTGTGATCAGTCACTTGGTGAGAAAGTAACTCATGGTCTATAAGGAAGCACAACAATTTCATTTGGATTGGGTTTTCAGCAAGTCATTGTTTCGTTTGGAAAATGTGAAATCGGTGAATGGGCTTGTTCTCTTTGTAGAGGATTACAATAACACACGGAAGCTTATGAGTGCTTCTGACAGATGTGTTGGCGGTTTGCCACAAAGCGAAGGGTGCGGCCCTGACTGACAACTTGCAATTATATTATGATGAATGGTTCTGATGTGTGTTCAAGAGAAAAACCACTTTCTAGAAAGTGAAAGTCATACATACGGTTCCTATAAAAAAAAATCAGCTCAAATAAAGTATCATAACTTTCTATTTTATTTTAGCATTTTGGTGGGCTAACCAATTTGAGTGCTTCTCCTTTCACAAAGGTCTCTGTTTTTGATAAATCAAGGACCAAATCCAAAATTTTTGTGGGGAAAACTAATTTGATACCATTTTTGGCATCAAAGTTACTTTATCTGCATTTTTGACAAAACTGACATCTCAAAGAACTCTCTAACGCTAATACAAACACGTAAAACATAGACACATGTCCATAGTGTGGCCAATAAGATTACTGGAGTCAAGCATTCAGAAAGAAACAGTTTTTTTTTTTTTTCAAGTCACTTTTCCTCCTTGATAGGTTTTGTTATTTGCTTTCACATTGAAAAATAATGTATCCAAACAACGTGGGTGGACTGAAGCTTTGGTCCTTTTCAAATTGTCTTTACCCTGTTCTGATTTATCTTAGGAAAAAATCTGAATGTGGCATCAGAATGTAGATTTTTCAAGAGTTAGTATGCCTCATCAGTATAGAATTTCATTACTCTGTAATGAAGCTATAATGCATAAAATATGTGTTAACAAAACTGGCATTTTTATCTTCATAAATTTAAGAAAAAATTGACTGGTTTTCAAAAACTAAATCAAATAAAAATGTAAAATTTGGTTGGAATGTCTTTTATTGTACAATACTTAAATTGTGCAATTTGTAAGCAACTTTCAGCAGTTAGACATGGCATATCTTATTTAAAATACTATTATATTAAAAATGTAAGTTTTTATCTGATTCTCTGAGGAGCCCAGAGCATGGTATTTTTGCAGTTAGGCAAGAAACACCTATTAAACATATTTAGTAAAAAACATTGTAATTATGAGGATGAAATTAAAATACATGCTATAATATTTGGCATGTGAAGGAATATAGCCATGATAGCCAAACTCTTTAGAAATAATAATATAAAAGTAAGGCATTAAATAGTATTATTTTCAAAAGATAATCTCAAAACTGGAGGAAGAGGGATTAGTGCTTTACCTTAAATTTCTCAAAATTTATTAGATTATTTTGCTTTGTAGAAGTTAAAATAAGATCATATAAAAGTCTGAAAAATATTTGAAAGCAAGTTTTAAATGACTTTAGGTCTCTCTCAGTTTACAGTACCCATTGTTTGTCCTTTGGACTTGTTTTTCTCTAATTCCCTTTGTGACATTTAGGGTGTGTCAACTATGGTATTTTAATAGTGGGACATTTTCACTGTTCCTGAAATAAATTAAATCTTTCATAGTGAAAGAATGGTCACGTGGAAACTAAGCATTTGAGTGCAAGAATCCGGAGTCCTGAAGTTTCATTGTAGATAGAAGTTATAAAAAGAAGAAAAAAAGATATTCACACAGGCTTTCAAGTGGGCTCAGTTCCCATGAGTTCTCCTGTGCTTTCTTTTCCTTGCATGGGACTGACTCATCAGTTACCCATGAAACTGTACCTAGGAGAACAAGAACATGAAGTCTCTGTCGACTGTTTTCTTTTGGGCCTCCAGTTTTGGAGCCCTCTGAATTTTCTTTACCTGATCAGATTGAGGCCTGCATTCTAACTTCATTTGATAATATAGAGAATTCACTGTCATGTAGGATGTGAGCCTTTATGAGAGTAGTTTGTAGTTTTTATGTTCATCCATACCAAAGTTGTTTGGTTAAAACATGTTGTTGTCTCCCTCATGTTTTCTTTCTTTTTCTTTCTTTCTTTCTTTCTTTCTTTCTTTCTTTCTTTCTTTCTTTCTTTCTTTCTTCTTTCTTTCTTTCTTTCTTTCTTTCTTTCTTTCTTTCTTCTTTCTTTTTCTTCTTTCTTTCTTTTTTTCTTTCTTTCTTTCTTTCTTTCTTTCTTTCTTTCTTTCTTTCTTTCTTCTTTCTTCTCTTTCTTTTTCTTTTAAAGATTTTATTTATTTATTTGAGAGAGAGAAGAGTGAGAGAAAGCATGCACACGAATGAGGGCAGGAACAAAGAGGAAGGGAGAGGGACAAGTAGACTCTGCACTGAGCATAGACCCTGATGTGGGGCTCAGATCCCAGGACCCTGAGATCTAGACCTGAACCGAGACCAAAAGTCTGACACTAACCAGCTGAGCCACCCAGGTTTTCTTTCTCTGTCTAGGCTATCTAGCCCCCTCTTCTCTGTTTTCCCCCAAACTCTAAACTTGGGGTTGGTGCTCAGGGGCTCACAATTTCTGTCCTTGATTTAGCTTTTACCAGGAAGAGCAGTCAGCAACCATTTGCAGGTGCAAGTTAAGGCTCATTAGAATGTTTGACATCTAAGCTATGAGATGGGAGCAATATCTTCTGGTGTGTAGTTTTGATCACATGGAGTGTGTATTTCTGGGAAGAAAGTCAGTTGTATTGTTTTATGTTTGTACCATAGGTCATAATTATTGTGGTGTTTATAGGATAATAAACTCATTAGGTAATTATGTCTTATTGAGATAGTTTAAACATTGTTTTTAACTTGAAAACTCTCAGGTAGATAATAATCAGATTTCACTTGGGACTTTTCATTTAAATAGAAGGTATCTTGGAGAATAAACCATATTGTTTTTGCTTTAATTTTTTAAAAAATTCTTTGCTGTTTTGAAAATAAGGTAGGCCAACAGTAGTAGATAAAGAGGTCAGTCCATCCTAAATCAATCTTTCCTCTTAATGATCGAGATGAGGTGACTTAATTTCACAATATTTGGGTAAAATTTGCCTTGATGCTCATCATCAATCCTATCATTGATGTTTTTCCAGCTGTGACATTAATCAAGTACTTTCTGTCACACCACACTCACTGGCTAAGTGCTTTTTATACATGATCTCATTTAGTAGATATAGATACTATTATTATCCTACTTTGCAAATGATAACATTGACTTAATCAAGGCCACAAAGTTAATAATTGACAGAATCTAGATTTGATAACAAGTTGAATCACTCAAAACCCAATGTGATTAACTATCATGCTATATAGTAAGCTGAAAGTAAATTGCCTGTAAAGTGGGGTTCCATATCCCCTTTGCTTCGGGAGAAAGCAAAATTGGGATTTGCTTTCTCCATCCTTGATCCAAAGAAGATTTGGTGCCTTTGAGGTAGTTACTGCTTTAGGCCAAGAGATGAATGGAAGGTAGGTAGTCTATGAAACAATTCACCTTTTGTTAAGTACTTATACTTATGGAAGATGCCAGACTTTCTTAAGCAGTGCAATATCTCCCTCTGTCCTATTGTCCTCTTTGTGGGAGATGCTATTCATACAGTATACTGGTCAGCTTGAGAGGTAATAACAGAATACTAAACACTGGGTAACTTAACAGAAATTTATTTCTCACAATTCTGGAGGTTGGGAAGTCCCAGCTCAGAATTGAGATGGCAGCTGATTTAGTTCCTGGTGAGAGCAGTCTTCTTGGCTTCAGATATCCACCTTCTCATTGTGTCCTTACATGGTGAGGGTGGGGGTGGGGGTGGGGGTAAGGTGGGAGAGAGAATACTGTCTGGTATTTCTTCTTTTAAAGACAGTAGTCTCATCCTGTGGGTATGATCTCCAAGTAGCATAACATTGGGGATTAGTGCTTCAACATATGAATTTTGAGAGGACACAATTCAGTTTCTGGCAAATAGTCTTTCAACACCTCTCAGATACTTTGTCTTAGAGCAAGGATCCTATGGTGACAGTGATTATATTTAGTGACTCCCACTAAAGTGTTCTTTGTTGCTAGACATGATGAACATTTATGGCTTATATTAAACTTTTATCAGGAAACCACCTGTGTAAAAACTAATGTGTTTCTCAAATATCTCATTTAGTCTTTGCAGTGGATGAGGAAATTGAGGCTTAATTATATATACTGCAGGTAGCATAACTAGGAAGCAATAAAACTTATATCAGTTAGGAATGCTTTAGGCTGCAAGTGTCAATAATAGAATAAAATAAAACAAAGCAAACAACACAAAATATCCAATCCACCTTAATTTAAATATGTGTTTAATTTTCACATGTAACAAGAAGTCCATATAAAAGTAGTTTCTGGTTTGGGTATAGAAGGTTAACAATGTTAAGACTTGATCTACATCCCTGTAATTCTTCTGGCCTTCCCTTCATCATTATAAGGTGGCTGTGGAAGCCTACATTCTAAGAGAGAGAGCAGAGGATGGTACATGGCAGGTCATTATTTCATGTGTACCGCTTTAAAAAAAAATCAAGGTAAAAAAAATCTTCTCAGAAGCCCCAAAGCAGGCTTCCTCCTATGTTTCATTGTCTAGATTTAGGTCATATGGCTAATGACCCTAGTAAAGGAGACTAGTAAAGCAAATGTGTGACTTTGGATTCCCAAACAACAGACTCTGTTATATGGCTATACTTCTAGCTTAGTTCTTTTGACTTATAATCTTGTTCCTTCTCTAGCAGAGTCTCTCACTTTGCTGAGGGAGAACTTACACATATTTTTGAAAATCTGAGGAGTCATGTTATTGTGTACTCTCATATAGAATTTTGAGTGACATTTACAGAAAATAGTAGAAGCATGTTTGGTAAACATCAGTTTAGTAGTTAAGAACCCAGGTTCTGGACTCATTGCCTCGGTTAGAAATACATTTCTACTACATAATAGCTGTCTGACTTTGGGGCAATCTCTTAACTTCTCTGGTCTCATCCCAGATATTTGTAAATATCAATGGAATTCTTGCATATAACACACTTAATTGGAGGTATAGCATATTATATTGAGTGTTGTGATATCGAATACTCAATAACTATTAGTTATTATTACCACTATGGGTACAAATAGAACAGAAGATGACACGTAGTCCTGAAGTATAATATAAATCCATTTATATTTTTCCCATTTGTAAAACAGTGTCTAAGGGATATTTACTTACTGCTGTGAAAAAAGCTAAGTGCATGAAATTATTTGAAGTGACAACAAAACAGTGGACAAATTTTCAAAGAAAGCAAAATACATACTTGGTATCATTATCATACTTGATAGGTTGCTACCCCTCCTCCAACCTTATTACTGTCTCTGACTGCCCTTTCTTGAAATGTTCCATTCACTAAAATCATCCTTCCCTTTCCTCTGCTTGTCAAAAGGGTCCTTTGTACAAGTGATCTTAGATGATAGGAAGAATTAAAAATCTAATTATTTGGTTACAATAATTCACAATAACATTTTAATGACCAGTTGGCTTAACCTCCAAAGGAATAGGTGTTTTGCTCTAAAGATGAACTTATGAACTGCAAAGAAATATATAAGGAAGATTTGAGAAATGTATATTAAGAAATTAAAGAATACAAAAAAATAGAGATAATGGTATTATGAATCTTCATGTACTCGTTATTTAGATTCTACAGTTTTCAAGATTTTGCCACTCTGTATTGATTAGTTTTTTTCTCCCTTTTCCTTTCCTTTTTTTTTTTTTTTTTTCTGGAGTAATAGGAAGATTGTAAAAGTAAGAGGTACAGCTTTCCAATGCCTCTTTGCATTACACTTGCATGCCAGAAGAATAGGGACCAATATTTTGTCACTAAGAACTGAACAGTTTAATAATTGACCCAGGAGCTATGACTGAGTTGAGATTTTTTGCCTGTTGCCTTAGGTTAGCTGTCTAAAGTTACATAAGAATAGTGACTTGTGTGGGGTATCACCTTATGGGCAAAAGATTAACCTCAGTTTCAGGCAACATGATGAATACAGCACCTTTAATCTTGTTGTTACAAAATTAAATAAATTCAGTTGGTTAAGCCTCCAACTCTTGATTTTGGCTCAGGTCATGATCTCAGGTGCTGGAATTGAGCTAGGCATTGGGCTCTGCACTCAATGAGGAGTCTGCTTGAAGATTCTCCCTCTCTCCCTCTGCCCCTCCTCCTACTCTCATTCTCTCTCTCTCAAATAAATAAACAATTCTTTAAAATTAAATAAATTCATAAAAAATGCAATAAAGAGAATAACCATTAATATTCTTACCACCCAGAATTAGACATGGTTAATTTCTTGGCATATTTGCTTCACTTAATTTTTAAAGAAAATAATTATATTGTTTTTTGTTAAAAATATATCATTTTGAGGAAGAAATCAAAGTAGAAAAATGTTAAAATAAAAAGTACAAAGATTAATACCATAGAAATTGCAATAGTTGATATTAGATAGGTATTGTTCTTATACATTTACACAAATTAAGGAATGGATGGATAGTAGGATGAATGGATAGATAGACTTTTGTAAAAATTGGGTAACATAATAGATGACATTGTACATAGAAATGAAAACATTGTGTTTTACTTGATTCTAATAGAAAGGAAACCAAAGGGGAGCTAAAGGAGTAGCTGAATCCCAAATAAATATTTATTTTTAGCATTAGAGATAATATTTGCTAAAAAAATTCCCCTTAAGTTTTAAAAACGGGATGGGGGAAGAGGCATTATAAAAAATTAAGAGGTTGTCTCATTTTGTTTTCTTTTTAAAAACTACATATTTATTTTTAAAAGAAACAGTTGGGGATCCCTGGGTGGCACAGCGGTTTGGCGCCTGCCTTTGGCCCAGGGCGTGATCCCGGAGACCCGGGATCAAATCCCACGTCGGGCTCTGGGTGCATGGAGCCTGCTTCTCCCTCTGCCTGTGTCTCTGCCTCTCTCTCTCTCTCTCTCTGTGTCACTATCATAAATAAATAAAAATTAAAAAAAAAAATAAAAAAAATAAAAGAAACAGTTGGCTTCTTGCTTGGAAAGACAAGGGCATTATATGTTTTTACATTTCCTCCAAATATCTATCTACCACCCACTTCTGATTTTTTGTTATTTTACTGTTTACGTATTGTCTAGGTTTACAACATTTGTATTTTGTTTCATAGCCATCATTCCTGTAGTTGTTTAGTGTTTATTTTACCACAACTTTGTTTTTTCTTACTTCATTTCACTTTCCCTCTTAACTGGTTGCATTTCATTTTTGAGAAGCTTTTTCCCAACACCAAGAGAGGTTTAGGGGTGTAGTATTCCCAGGGATCTATGACAGTTTAATCTACCTGCTTTTTATCTTCATTTGTCAATGACATCTTTTGTCAGCATAATATTTTGGGGTATGCTTTCTTCTCTTTCAAGATTTTGCACGTATTTCTTCTTTGTTGATCATTCACTTTTTCTATTTGAAAGTCTGAGAAAATTACTTCTCAGGGGTGAGAACATAGTGAGAGAGAAGTGGGGACAAGTCAGCTGAGGTAATTTGTAGTTTTTATTTTTGGGTTAAGCTGTCTTTTCTGAGATTTTATAATTTGCCCCACCTAACTGAGAATGGGGTCATGATTTATCATTCATTCAGGAGGATACTTTTTGGGCTATAACCAAATTTGTTGTGTCAACCTAGAATCTTAATATCTGTCAGACAAAAATAGCCATCTTGTTTACTTTTCCTATAAACTATTTCTTCCTAGTTTTTGACAAATTTTAAGGCTGAAGATGAAAAAAATAAAAAAACTCAATCAGTTTGCCTCCCTTCAGATTTGGGGATATTATTGGCAATTCCTTGCATTTTGCTGATTCACTCACATCATATTTGTTTCTTTCTTTGGTTGCCAGGTTTTAAGGCTTATCACATTTGGTTATTTTGCTTTTTATGTTTGGTGCTATTAGTGATTTTTTGATAATTTTTAGTTAACTTTTCTCATTTAATTAGTAACTGGTAGAGGGAAATATGTGAACTAGTTTTGATATGCCTTCATAATTAGAAATTTTGCCTCTTTAATTCTTGATGGGAAAGTATAATCCAGTACTTCTGTCTAACATTTACAAGTAACATTATGACTTAAGCCATAAAAAGGCATTAGATCATTAAGATAGGAGTGTCACTTTTGTATATCTCAATGGCAGCATCTTCTTCAGGGACTTTGCTTCTCAGAATAACACACTGTGCTGGAGAGATTGCAAATGTCTTTAGAGGACAGGAAATAAAACAAAGTTCCTAGAAATTCTCCTGAATGTATATGAAAACTTAGTTTGGTTGAATGTATTTCACTTATTAAATGGCATTTTTGCTTTATATCATATGGCAATATTTTCTAGAAATGTTTACCATCAAGGTTTAAAATCAGAGTGCCTGTTTACCCACATCTAGAACAAACATTGGTTTCAAATAATGAGCAAATGATATGTTTTGTTAAAGATTGTGAAATTGCTTTAGTCCATCAAGAAAGAATAAACTTTTGGATTCCAATGAAACAGTAGTAATATGTACATTTTATATGATTTGAGCCACTTTATGCAGTTTATATTTTGGGTAGGTGGTCACATTCAGTGTAGTAAAGGGATTTTGTAGTAGAGTAGGGAAGTGTTCGAAGATAGTAATTATTGATGGATTTATTATTTGTGAAGTATATAGATGACCAATTTCTCCATCCCCTTTCTTTGGTTTCTATACTCTAAAAACCAGCTTATATTGTTCCAGGGAGGTCTTTATAATTTATGTAGTTTTTACAATGGGAGAGATTTGTGATCTTAAGTGAGTGAAATACAGAAAATTAGATCAATAACAAAATTTTAAATCCATGACCCTTACACCTGGAAATAAAAAAAAAAAAAAAAGGAAAAAAAAAAAAAGAAAAAGAAAAGCTTCAATTAAACAACTCTTGGTTAGGAGGGGAAATGCAATCTGAATATTACAGAATTTTAAAAAATAATCATAAACAAAATACTACATTTTGGGATCTATGGACTACAATTAAAGTGGAACCAGAGGAAAATTCAATTTTATCAATGTTATTCATTTTATCATTAAAAGTTAAAGAATGAAGGGGCACCTGGGTGTCTCAGTGGTTGAGTGTCTGCCTTTGGCTTAGGTCATGATCCCTGCAGGGAGCCTGCTTCTCCCTTTGCCTATGTCTCTGTCTCTGTCTCTGTCTCTCTGTCTCATGAATAAGTAAATAAAATCTTTTAAAAAAGTAAGAAAAAAGAAAAAATAAAGAATGAAAATAAATTAAATTCTAAGCTTAAAAAAAAAACTAGAAAAAAACACCAACCAATAAAAAAGGAAAGCACAAGGAAAGAAATAATAAAGATAAAGCATGTGGTAGAGAACTAAAAAAGAATTGATCTAATAAATCAAAATATCATTCAAAAAATAAAAATACAAACCACTAGCTAAATTGATCAGGAAAAGAAGTAAAAGCATAAATACACAAAATATCAAGTGAAAAGGGCAAATGACAACTAAAATGGAGAAATTTATAAAAATTAAATGACATTGCATTTTAGATTTGTGTACAAGTAAATTTGAAAACTTAGATAATATGGATAATTTCCTAGGAAAATACAAATTACCAAAACTGATCTCAGTGAAGATAGAAAGCTTAAAGAGATTGATGTAAGAGATTGATTTCCATAGAAGAAATAAAGTTAGCCAGGAAATACCTTACAAAATGTACTAGGTCTAGAAGCTTTCACAGGGAATTCTACTAAATCTTCAAACACCAGATAGTCCCGATGCTCCGAAATCATTCCAGAACACTGAAAATGGAGAAAAACTTCCTGATGGATTTTATGAAGTAAATATAATATTATATATACTCTGATGAAGATACTACCATAAAGTAAATTGCCAACCAATTTCATTACAAATATTGATAAAAAAAATTTTTTTTGTTTTGTTTTGTTTTGTTTTTTGATAAAAATTTTTTTAAAAAAATTAACAAATATAATCAAACACCACAGATTACATCATGACCAAGTGGGAATAATTCTAGGAATGCAAGCTTGGTTTGGTATTAGAAATTCCCTCAGTAAAATATATTATTGGATATAGGAAAAAAACTAATAGAATAACCTCCATAGATGCTAAAAGGCCCTTAACACAGCCTTATATTCATTTCTGATGAAAATACTCAATAGAAATTTACAGATTCTTTATTTTTATTGTGGTATAATATATGTAACATAAAATTTGCCATTTTAACCATTTTTCAGTATTCAATTCAGTGGCATTAATAAGATTCACAGTTTTGTACAACCATCACCACTATCTATTTCTAAAACTTTTTCATCACTCCAAACAGAAACTCGGTAATCACTAAACAATGACTTACCATTTTCCCCTCCTCCTAATCCTTGGTAGCCCTAGTCTACCTTTTGTCTCTGTGAATTTATCTATTCTATATATTATATATAGATGGAATCATGCAATTTTTGTCCTTTTGTGTAGGGCTTGTGTAGGGCTTATTTTAATTAGCATAATATTTTTAAGGTTTGTTCATGTGTAGCATGTATCAGAAATTCACTCCTTTTATGGCTGAATAGTATTACTCCTTTTATGAATTGTGTATATTCCAGTGTGTGTGTGTGTGTGTGTGTGTGTGTGTGAGTGTGTGTGTATCATATTTTGTTTATCCATTTACATTCAACTGTTAATGGACACTTGGTTGGCTATTATTTCTATTTTGTGGTTATTGTGAATAAAGTTGCAATGAACATTGGCATTTGAGTATCTGTTTTGGATTCTTTTTTTTTTTTTTTTTTTTGAGTTCTTGTTTCCATTTTATTGAATACATATCTAGTAATGTAATTGTTGGGTCATTGGTAATTCCATGTATAGCTTGTTAAGGATACTCCAGACTGTTTTACACAGTGGCTACACCATTTCTCTTTCCACCAGCCATATATGAGAGTTTCAATTTCCCAACATCATTGCAAATACTTGTTCTTTTCTTTTCTTTCTTTTAACTATAGCCATTCTGATGTGCAGTGATATTTCATTGTGATTTTGATTTGCAGTTCCCTAGTGACTAATGATCTTGAGTATCTTTTCACATGCTTATTAGCTGTTTTTGTAGGTCTTTGGAGAAATATCTATTCATATCTATCACCCATTTTTAAATTGGCTTGTTTGTCTTTTTGTCATTGAGTTATAGGAATCCTTTATATAATCTTAGTATTAAACTATTATCAGATATTATGGATTTTTTTCTAGTATGATAAAATGTATATGCTCTAGACCTAAAGTGTGCTGTTTACATATGAAGAAATGCTAGAGGCATTCCCACTACGATTGGGAATAAGGCCAATATTCCTATTACCACTATATTCAATTTTTTTTTCTAGCAGTATTAGCCAATGTAATTAGATAAGAGAAATAAATTAGAGGCATTGTAATTGGTAAAAAGGAAGTAAAATTAACTGCATTTGCAAATGATGTGATAGTATACCTGGAAATGTCTAGAGATTCAATGATGAAACCAACTTGATAAAAGAATCAAATAAGTTATTAGGTGATAGGATTAATATACAGTGATTAATAGCTTTTATATATAATAACATAATCAGTTAGAGGATATAATGGGTAGTAGAGAAAACTTCACTTGTAATAGTAACAAGGAAGATTAAATATTTAAGAATATACTTAAAAAGAAATGCACAAGGGCACCTGGGTGGTTCAGTCAGTTGAGTGGCTGGCTCTTGATTTTAGATCAAGTCATAATTTCCGGGGTCCTGAGATCGAGCCCCATGTGGAACTCCACACTCAGTGGGGAATCTGTTTGAGAATTCTTTCTCCCTCTCCCTCTGCTCCTCTCCCTGCCTGTGTGCTCTTTCTATTTCAAATAAATAAATAAATAACTCTTTAAAAAAAGAAATGCATAAATTTTACATGAAAGAGCTTTAAAAAGTTCCTGAAATTTACAAAACTATACCTGAAAAAAATGCAGAGACATTCAGGTTGATGGACAAGATAACTGATCATCAAGAAAAAGTCAGTTTTTCGTAAATTCATTTATAAATTTAACACATCCCCCAAACTATCAAGCTTCTATAATGGGGCTAGGCAAGTTGATATTAAATTTTGCATAGATAAACAGATATGCAAGAATAGCCAGGAATATACTTTAAAATCACAAGGGTGTGTATACAGAATAGCCTTACTAGACATTAAAACAAACTATAAAGGCTCTATAATTAAAACAATGTAGTAATGGCAAATGAACAAACAGATCAGTGGAATAGAATTAAATGTTCATTAATAAGCCCAAGTATATGGAGAAATTCAATACATGATGAAGTTAGCATTTCAAGTCACTAAACTTTTTTATATATGATGCTAGAACAAGTGGTAGCCATTTGAAAAAGTTTTTCGGATCTCTACTTAATCCCATGCAAAAGGATAAACTACAAATGGATCAGGGATTTAAGGGTTAAAAACAATAAAAGTATGTACTATAAGAAAATATCAATGAATTCCTCTTGAATGTTGGTATTAGGAAAGGCTTTATAACTATGATTCAAAATACAGAGATCATAAAAGAAAAGAGTTTAAGATTTGAATACATAAAAATGTTTGCATGTCAGAGAAGATCATATATGAATACAAAAGACAACTTGACAAACTGGGAGAAAACATTTGGACTTATATCAATGATGAAAGGCTAATTTGTATGTCTAATATATAAAGAATTCTGGAACTTTGAAGGAAAAACAGGCCAAAAACTGATAGAACAAAGAACAAAAGACATGGATGGACCATTAAAAAATCAAATATAAAGAGGGCCCTTAAATCTTTGAATAGATATAATTAATTACTGAAGAG
Source organism: Canis aureus (assembly GCF_053574225.1). NCBI lineage: Eukaryota > Metazoa > Chordata > Mammalia > Carnivora > Canidae > Canis > Canis aureus. Next base: position 11,849,587 of record NC_135633.1, read on the forward strand.
ATACAACTATCCATTATTGAGGAAGAGGTGTTGAAATCTCTGACTACAATAGTAAATTTGAATTGTTTTCTTGAAGTTCTGTTTGTGCTCCACATATTTTGAAGCTCCGTTATTGGGTGCAAAAATATTTGTGATTTTTATCTCCTATATTATATTATATCATATGTCATTTCATATAATATATCATATTATATCCTTTATCACTATGAAATCATCCTCTTTATCCCTCCTAATGGTCTTTGCACTAAAGTCTCTTGTTTTTATTATTAAAGGATTGATTGTCATGGCATATATTTTTCCATTCTTTTACTCTTAATCTCTGTGTTTATCTCTACATTTTAAGTTGGCTTCTCATTGGCAAAATATAATTGGACTTTGCTTTTTAATCTAATCTGATGGTCTTTGTTACTTTTCTCCTTTCTACTGCCTTCTTTTATTATCTTTTTATAATTCCATTTATCTTCTTTTTGGTTATGACCTTCTGTTCCATTATTTTTCTGATGCTTTAGAATTTAGTAGTATACATTCTTAGCTTATTGTCTACCTCTAAGAGATATACTACTTCACACTGTAGTACAAAAAAGTTACAACATATTTACATTTCTTGACTTCCAGATTTTATCCTGTTATACACTTTATTTCTGTTTATTTGTATAAATCCTATAATACGTTGATGTTATTTTTGCTTTAAATAATAAATCTTCTATGAATAATATTTACATAACAAAGCAATTTTAGAAAGCATTTGCCCATGTAATTGCCATTTATGGTATTCTTCATTACTTTGTGTAGATCTAGATTATTCCAATGTGAGGTTTCTTTCACTTGAAGGATTTTTAATATTCTCTTGTGCAGATCTGCTGGTGATAAATTTTGTCAGCCTTTGTGTATGTCTCAAAATGTTCTTATTTTAACTTTATTTTAAAAGATATTTTTCCTGGATATAGAATTTTAGGTAGATAGATTTCTTTTTCTTTTAGTACTCTAAAAATATGGCACAACTATCTTCAAATATACAAGCACTTTCTTTTGACCCAAGAGTATCACTTCTAGGAATTTACCCTGAATAGAAAAAGATAGGCTTGTTGGGTATAGAATAATGTGGATAGGAAGGGGGGCTTAACACTTGATATTTTTTTGTATACTTTTTTGTAGTTGTGACATTTAGAACCACATTACTTTTATTTCTACTAAACATAGAAACAAACAATAATGGGAGAACCAAAATAGAATAAAGGAACTTAAATGTATTCCAAATAACATAATCACATTTAAAGTATACAGGGTGGTGGGTTAGTGAAAACAAAATAACTTTGGGACATATATTTTGACTATATATACGTTCTAAGGCTAAAGAATAAAAGAACCCAAAACTACAAATTAGAATGAAATCAAGACTATTCTTAGTCATTCAGCCCTTGCTGGAGACTTTTAAAGTTTAGGTGCATTGTTTTTATCTTATTGTTATTATCTTATTACTGTTATTTACGGAATCCACTTGAAACAATCTCCCACCCAACCCCCAAACCCCCATCATTAAAAATCTTCGTTTCCTTGCAAATGTTTGAGTTTTGGATTTTGAAAACATCCTACAATGACTGGGGCAGGTGGCTATGCGTCAATGGATAACCTGACAAGACTTGTGTGAATTTTGAGAATATAGTGGATGTTAAAGAGTTAGCAACTAATTGGATTGGTAGATTTTCCAGGTTTGGAACTGCCAACCCAGACCATAAAATCTTCTTTCTCAGCAACTATTTTGCCATTCAAGTCTCTTACATCAAACTTAAGAAAGACCTAAGAATTGTTCTCTGCACTTTGATCTTAATGCATCATTGATCTGACCATAGGATGTGACCATAGTTCTTCTTTCTGTGGTGAGTCTTGAGGGCAGTTTATTGCAATAAAGACAATACCTGTATATTTCAAGCACTTGTATATAAAATAGAATTTTGTGTGTAAAAATCACTATGTTGCCTGGTATGTAACTACTCTAAAGACTGTACAGCTATTGACACCATCATCCTTGTGACGAATTATTGATACGGTGTGCAGTTCTCTTCTTTAAACATTACACTTTTGTTTGTGGCTACAGCTAATGATTACAGAACTTGCACTCTGATACATTGTCTCTTTACTTTCGAAGAGTACACTTTTAGACTGGCTTTATTATTCTTAGCCATACCGCATTTCAGCTTAGGCTTCAGACAGCTTAGGCTTAAGACTACTTTCTGTCCATCTTGGTGGTAATTGTCTCCCTCATTTCAGCTCAGTATCTCGCCTATGTTTATATATTTTCCTATCTTTTCTTTTTTAAAATTGGGATGTAATTGATATATCCATTGTTCAAACTTAAGGTGTACAATGTGGTGATTTGATACACTAATATATTGCAATATAATTACCACCATAGCATTAGCTAATACCCCTACCACTTCACATAATGATCACTTTTTTTTTTTTTTGTAAAAAGAACAATTAAGATCTAGTCTCTTAGCTACTTTGGAGTTTATATTTATAGTATAGTATTGTTGACTATAATCACTATGCTGTACATTAGATCTTAAGAACTTATTTATCTACTAGTTGTAAGTTTTGTTCAGAACAAAAAGATGTACATAATCTTTCAATGCTGAGAACTAATTTTCAGGACTATATTATTGATAAACTTCACTTGTCATTTAATTGTAAGAAATTTTCAAAAACCCACATTTGACGCTCACAGTAGAGCCAAAAAGTATAGACATATACAATTATTAGTTGTAAGTTTAGTACATAGTTGTAAATTTAGTGTTCAGTAGGGCCAAAACTTACAGACATAATGGTCATAACCATTAGCAGTTGTAAATTTAATTCCCTCTAACACCACTAATTGTTGCCTAATTTGAATTGAAAATAGAGAGGCACATGAAGTTCATCTTTAAGCTGTGCAGGGGGATATTGAAAGAGCCTTTGTGCTCCATGCAATCAAGAGAACTGGTCAATGTTTGGACTTTTCACAGAACAATTCTTAGTTGAGAATTTGCTATCATTTTTCCTGTTCCCTTCTAAAATAAGAAAGAGCAGCATATTTAGGCTTTAATTTTGCTTTCTTTGGCTACAACTTTTTTTTCTTTTCAAGAGCGTGATTTCAGCTTTTATTTTCCCTTCATTCAAAATGTAAATGTTAAAAATTAGGATTCATCTGTGATGTTATACATTCTATGGATTTGACAAACGTATAATGAACATAAATCCACCATTTTATTATTGTACAGAATACTTTCACTGCCCTAAAAATCCTCTGTGTTCTATTCCCTTTAACCCCTGGTAATTGCTAATCTTTTTGTAGTCTCTATGGCTTTTCCTTTTCTAGAGCATCATATAGTTGGAACCATATAGTATGTAGCCTTTTCAGATTGGCTTCTTTCACTTAGTAATATGAATTTAAGTTTTCTCCATGTCTTTTCATGACTTGAGATCCCTTTTAGCACTGAATAATATTCTATTTTCTGGATGTACCACAGTTGTGTGGTACATAAGCTTTCAGTTCATTTAGGTAAAAATCAAGGAGTGTGATTGCTGGGTCATAACTTAAGAGTATGTTTGGTTTTGCCAGAAACTACCAAGCTGTCTTCCAAAAAGCTTTAATATTTTATATTGCCACTGAATGAGAATTCCTATTGTTCCACATCCTCTATAGCATTTGGTATTGTCAGTGTTGTTATTTTGGCCATTCTTTTTTGTTGCTGTTCTTTGAGATATAATTGACAATATACCGTCATTATAATAGTTTCAGGTATACAATATAAGAAATTAATATTTGTATATATTGTGTAATGATCACCAAAATAAGTCTAGTTAACATTTTTACCATACATAGGTACAAAATTATGTTTCCTTGTGATAAGAGTTTTTAAGTTCTTCTCTTAACAACTTTCAATTATACAAAATAGCATTATTAACTATCATCACCATACTGTATGTTACATCCCCAAGACTTACTTATTTTATAATTGAAAGTTTGTAATTTTTGATCCCATTCATCCATTTTATCCACCCTTCACCCTCTACTTCTGACAACCACCAATCCATTGTCTATATTTATAAGCTCAGTTACTTGTTTGTTTAAAACTTCACATATAGTGATATCATAGGGTATTTGTGTTTTTATGTCTGACTTAGTTTACTTAGCATAATACCATTGAGGTCCATCCATATTGTCACAAATGGCAAGATTTCATCTTTTTTATGGCTGAGTAATATTTCAGTGTGTGTGTGTGTGTGTGTGTGTGTGTGTGTGACTTTTTTATCCATTCATTGTTGCACACTTAACGTTGCTTTCATGTCTTGGTTATTGTAAATAATACTGCAATGAACATAGAGGTGAACTGGATTTTGGCCATTATAGTAAGTGTATAGTGGTATCTCAATGTGTATTAACTTGCAATTCCCTAAAAACATACAATATTGAACACTTTTTCATATATTTACTTGCCATTTATATATCTTTTGAGGCAGGGTTTCTATTCATATCTTTGCCTATCTTTTAATCAGGTTGTTTATTTTATTACTGTTGAGTTTTAAGAGTTCTTTGTATATTTTGGATAAAAGATCTTTATCAGGTAAATCTTTTGCAAATATTTTCTTCCAGCTGTGACATGTTTTGTCATTCTTTTTGACATTATCTTTTGCAGAACAAAAGTTTTTAATTTTCATTAAATCTGATGTATCAATTATTTTTTCCATTGATTGTGCCTTTGGTGTTGTATCAAAAAAGTTATTACTATATTCAAGTTAATCTAGGTCTTTTATCTTTCTTTTTTTTTTTTAAGAGAGAGAGTGTATGTGAGCGGGGGCAGGGAGGAGCAGGGGGAGCAGGAGAGAGAGAACCTTAAGGAGGCTCCATGTCCACTGTGGAACCTAACACGGGGCTTGATCTCATGACCTGAGCCATGATCTGAGCCAAAATCAGGAGTTGTACACTTAACCAACTGAGCCACCTAGGCACCTCATCTAGGTTTTTCTTATGGCATCTCCTAAGAGTTTTATAGTTTTACACTTTACATTTAGGTCAATAATCCATTATGAGTTATGCTTTTAGAGTGTAAGATCTATGTCTATGTCTAGATTCCTTTTTTACCTGTGGGTGTCCAGTTGTTCTAACACCATTTGCTGAAAAGACCTTGTATAAAGTGATGCCAAAATTTAAACAAAAAGAAATAGACCATCTGAATAGGCCTATATCTATTAATGAAATTGAATAAAAAAGTAATAACTTTCCAAAACAGAAAGCACTAACCCAGGGCTTAGTGCTTTCAACCAAACATTTAAAGAAGAAATTATACCAATTCTGTACAATCTATTCTAGAAAAATGGAAGCAGAGTGAATACTTTCAAACTCATTATGTAGGTCCAGCATTATCCAAATACCAAAATCAAACAAATATATTATAGGAAAAGAAAACCACAGACCAATATCTCTCATGACTATAGGTATAAAAACTCTCAACAAAATATTAACAGTAAAATCCAACAATGTATAAAAAGAATCATACATCATAGTCAAGTGGGATTTATTTAAGATATTCAGGGCTGTTTCAACATTTAAAAATCAAAACTTGTAATCCATCACATTCACATACTAAAAAAGAAAAATTACATGATAATATCAATAGATGCAGAAAAGCATTTGACAAAATCTACCACTCATTCAGGATAAAAACCCTCAGCAAATTTGGAATAGAGGGGAACTTCCTCAACTTGATTTTTAAAAATCTACAAAAAACATGGAATATCTCTCCATTTATTTTGTTGTTCTGTGATATTTCCCATCAGAATTTTGTAGTTTTCCTTATATAGATTTTATGCATATTTTATTAGAGTCATACTAGTTTTGTACTTTTAATTTCAAATTACACTTGTTCATTACTGGTTTCTAGGTCCAGTATGATCTCAGTCAAAATCCCAAAAGAAGAATGGAATGTTTAATTTGCTACTATAGGATGAAGTAGTCTATACATGTCTTTTATATCCAGTTGAATGATAAAGCTGTTGAGCTCAACTGTATCATTACTGTTTTTCTGCTGCTGGATCACTCCATTTCTGATAGAGAAGTATTGAAGTCTCCAGCTACAAAGGTGGATTCACCTGTTTCTCCTTGGAGTATCAGTTTTTGCCTCATGTATTTTGACATTCTGTTGTTAGGCACATACATCTTAAGGATTGTTGTGTATTCTTGAAGTATTGGCCCTTTTATCATAATGTAATGCCCCTCTTTGTCCCTGATAACTTCCCTCCTCTGAAATCTGCTCTGAAAATAATATAGCTATTCCTGCTTTATTTTGATTACTGCTAGCATGATATACCTTTCTCTATCCCGTGACATTTAATCTATATGTGTCTATGTGGGTTTTTTTTTTAAACAACATATAGTTGGGTCTTATTTTTTCAATAACTCTGACAGTCTCTATCTTTTAAGTAGTGTCTTTAGACCACTGGCTTTTAAAGTGATTATTATATAGTTGGATTACTATCTACCATATTTGCCACTGTCTTCTATTTGTTGTCTCTATTCTTTATTCTTATTTTTTGTCTTCCACACTCTCTCCCTTTTGTGTGGTTTGAATTAGCACATTATATCATCTCATTACTTTCCTTTGTTAGAATGTCAATTATACTTTTTGAAAATTTTTAGTATTTTTCTTAGGTTTGCAGTATACATTTACAACTAATCAGATTCTGCTTTCACATAACACTGTATTTCTTCATGGGTAATACAAGTACCTTATAACAGCAAAATATTCCTTGTTCTTCCTTCCTATCCCTTGTATAATTGCTATCATTCATTTCACTCATACATAAGCATACATATATTCTTATGTATGAATTTATCCCAGGTATGCAAAGCTGGTTCAACATTCAAAAACCAATTAATGTAGGTGTGCTATACCTACATTACAATTTCACACATTTCACACACGCAGTCAAATACCCTGTTGCTATTATTATTTTGAAGAAATGTATTTGTTAGCTCAATTCAGAATAAAACATGTTTCCATTTTATCTTTACTAATTCATTTTTTATGCTCTTCTTTTCTTTATGTGCATCTTATATTCTGACCTATATCATGTTTCTTCTCTCTGAAGAATTTATTTTAACAATTCTTGAAATCCAGGTCTACTGGCAACACATTCCCTCAATTTTTTTTTCTTTTTTTTTGTTTTGGTCCAAGAAATTCTTTCTTCTTTACTTTTGAAGGATAATTTTCAGGGTATAGAATTCAAGATCAGTGGTTTTATTTTTTCATTCCACTCTATTCTTGCTTGGTTTCTAAAGAAAATTCAATGTAATTCTTATTTTTGCTCTTCTGAATAGATAAGTCATTTCCTTCTTCTGGCTTCTTTCAACTTTTTTCTTTATCTTTGTGTATTTTGAATATTACATACTTAGGTCTAGTGTTTTTGTTTTTGCATCTTTCCTGCTTGATGTTTTCTGAGCTTCCTGGATCTGTGGCTTGGTGTCTGACATTTTTTTGGGAGATTCTCAGTCATTATTGCTTAAATATTTTTCTGTTTCTTTCCATCTTTGTCATTTCTTCAGATATTCCCATTACACATATCTATACCTTTTGTGGTTCTCTCATAGATCTTGGATATTCAGGTATATTTTTTCCAGTCTTTTTATTCTTTGCTTTACATTTAGGAAGTTTTTATTGGCAGATCTTCATGCTCAGATATTCTTTCTCTAAATGTTCTTAGTATATAAATGAACCCATCAGAAACATTATTCATGTCTGTTACAGTGTTTTTGGTCTCTAGAACTTCTTTTAGATTCTTAGAATTTACATCTATTTGCTTACATTATCTGTCCTTGCATGTTGTCTACTATCTCCATTAAAGCCTTTAGTATATTAAGCACAGTTTTTAAAAATTCTTGGTCTGACAATTTCAACATTCCTGCCATATCTGACTCTGATTCTGATGCTTGTTCAGTCTATTCAAACTGTTTATTTTTTTCCTTTAGTATGCCTTGTAATTTTTTTGTTGAATGGCAGACATGATGTTTGGATCAAAGAAACTGGTAAATAGGCCTTTAGTAATTTAGTGGTGAGGCATAGGTGGATGGAAAGCATTTTCTAGTCCTATGAGTAGGCCTCAGTCTTTTGATGACCCTGTGCCCCTGGACTTTGAATTTCACCAGTGCTTCTCAGTACAACTCCACCTCTGTAGGGGGGGAACTTTGGCTGGATTGCATATTTTCTTTCTTCTACATGGCTAGAGGAAGTTAGAGTCAGATATTTTACTTTCCTAGGTAGGTTAAGTTCTGATAAAATCCTGCCATATTAGGCTCTGGTCAAATAGTTTCTTCTGAGGATAGGTCTTGTTAAGAAGAACAGAATGTTCTGGTGTACTTCAAAATTGTTTCCTTTCCTTTCCTCCTGCAAAGGGGATTATTTTCTGATACTCACTGTGACGATTGCTAGAGTACCTTGAAGTAAAACTCACGAAAGTGTGGGAGACCCCTAAACTGGGTCTCCCTAGAGTTTTTAACCCTCGGAGTTGTCTATCATGAGCCTCCAGCAATTTGTCAATTATAGTTCAAATTTTCCCACATAAGCCCTGGTTCTCATGGAAGTTTCTGCTCATGGATTTTTGCCCCAGTAATGTGATTCTATATATCTATCTGTCTTTCTTTCCACTAGTTGGAGCAGTGATTTGCTATGTGACCTAATTTCTCTGATGGATCTCCAAAGAGGTGTTGATTTTTCAGGTTTTTTAAATCTTTTTAATTGTCATTAGAACACAGTGGCAACTTCTAAGCTCCTTAAATGCCAGACTGGAACCAGAAGCTGTCTACACATACATTTGTTTCTATTTATTATTTTATTTCTCCTTAGGATCATCAGGATAATGTTGATTAGAAGGGTAATAGTAGACATTTCTGTTTTATTTTTGAACTTAGAAGAAAGCATTCAGTATTTCACCATGAATAATATTATTCACTGTGGGTGTCTGATCAAAATAAGGAAGTGCTCGCCTATTCCTAGATTGCTAAAGTTCTTTTTTTTTTTTTTTTTTTTTTTAAAAAGCATGGATGGGTATGGAATGTTATGTGTTTTGCCTGCATCTATTGTAATGATCACGTAATTTTTCCACCTTTATTATAACATACATTATATTGATGTTTGAATCTTTAAGCAACTTTGTATTCTTGGAATAATTTCCACTTGGCTTTTTTCTTGTTTTTTTAAAGATTTATTTATTTATTCATGAGAGACACAGAGAGACAGAGAGACAGAGACATAAGCAGAGGGAGAAGCAAGCTCTTCACAGGAGCCCGATGCAGGACTCGATCCCAAATCCTGGGATCACGACCTGAGCCAAAGGCAGCTGGCCAACTGCGGATCGCCCAGGCATCTCGGCTTCTTTGTATATATTGTTGTAATAATTTGCTAATATTTTTTTATTTTTATTTTTTTTAAGATTTAATTTTTTATTCATGAGACACAGAGAGAGAGAGAGAGAGAGAGAGAGAGAGAGGCAGAGACACAGGCAGAGGGAGAAGCAGGCCCCACGCTGGAGCCCAATGCGGGACTCGATCCCGGGACTCCAGGATCGCATCCTGGACCAAAGGCAGGCACCAAACCACTGAGCCACCCAGGGATCCCCTGTAGATTTCTCTTATGGTGTACTTGTCAAGGTTGAATTGGGAAGTATTTCCTCTTTATTTTTTTAATTAACTGAAGAGTTTGTAAAATATTGATATTTCTTCCTTGAATATTTGGAAAAATTCGCCAGTGTGGCAGTCAGGTTCTAGAGTCACCTCTGTGGAGGGCTTTTAATTATAAACTCAGTATCTTGGGATCCCTGGGTGGCTTAGCGTTTAGCACCTGCCTTCAGCCCAGGGCATGATCTTGGAGACCCGGGATCGAGTCCCACCTCGGGCTCCCTGCATGGACCCTGCTTCTTCCTCTGCCTCTCTCTCTCTCTCTCTCATGAATAAATAAATAAAATATTTAAAAATAAATAAATAAATAACCCCATATCTTTAGTAAATATAAAACTATTTTGACTTTCGGGATGCCTGGGTGGCTCAGTGATTGAGTGTCTGCCTTTGGCTCCAGGAGTAATTCCTGGCTCCAAGATCAGATCCCACTTTGGGCTCCCTGTGAGGAGCCTGCTTCTCCCTCTGCCTGTGTCTCTGCCTCTCTCTCTCTCTGTCTCTCATGAATAAATAAATAAATCTTTTAAAGACCTATTTTGATTTTCTATTTTAATAAGTGTATTTTTCAGGAAATTTTTTATCCAAATTTTCAAATTCATTAAAATAAAAATTACATCGGACTATAATTTTTTACATCATTGACTTATGCTCTGAGATCTATTCATCATCATCCCTCTCAGGGGGTTTATTTGGTGCATTTTTTCTAGATTCACCTGGAGCTTGGGTAATTAATTTTCAACTTTTCTGCTTTTGTAATATTTGCATTTAAAGTTTTAATAACTGCATTACTTGACATAAATTTTGAGATGTCAGATTTTTATTATAACTTGGTTCAAAATATTTTGGTTCATAATTTTTGTTGCATCATAGATTATTTAAGTGTATTGCTTAAATCCTGATTTAGGGATTTTATAGTTATCTTCCTATTACCTATTTCTATTTGATTCTCTTATGGTCAAAAACCATGCCTTCCATGATTTCAATTCTTTGACATTCTCTTAGACTTACTTTATCACTCAACATGTGGTCTATTTAAGTAATTTTCCATGGGCACTTGAATATTATGCAATTACTGGGTCTAGTGTTTGACATATGATACTTAATTAATGTGAGCTAATCATATTGTTCAAACAGAGACTTAATCTTCTAATATAAACAAGAGATTTTGATCAACTATGTAACAACTGTTTTAAAATTAGAAATCAAGATGCACAAGACCATAATCTGTGAGGGAAATAAAACAAAGTGAGCCCTACGATTATCCTGGCTTTCTATCTGGTGGCATTTACCAGACCCTGCTACAGGGAGAGCCAACCCAAGTACTGTATAACTGAGCAGTCATCAGATTTTGGGGAAATTGTAGTGGCTATAATTTGCAGATGGAAGTCTGAGAGTGAAAGAAGCTACAGAGAGAAAACTTTAAAAATCTTCTCTGGGGTCCTTTTGAGTTTTTGGCTAAATTCTTAGCTGCACATAATAGAGTTTGTATATAAGAGGCTTGGCAAAGAATAGCCTTGGAAAGTAAAACTACTAAAATACAAAAATTATTGGGAGACATTTAAGTTCTAACTTGCTACAGTGGAGTGTCCTCATTAAATACCCAGGACATTCAGTGGAAATCCAGAAAAGCCATGCCTTTTGAATGAGAATAAATTATCCCTAGACTAAAAAGTACTCTAGGGGAACCTGGCTGGCTCAGTCGGAAGAGCATGTGTCTCTTGATCTCAGGGTCATGAATTTGAGTCTCAGGCTGTATGTAGAGATTATATAAACAAACAAACAAAGAAAAAAAAGGTAGACCCATTGTAAAAAGCTTAAAAAGAAGGCTCTAGTTGATTAAGATGATCTATGACTAAATGGATATCCATAAGAAGAAAACTCAATCCAATCCATTTGTTCTTTTTGGAGAAGAACAAATTCCAAACACTCAGAAATTTAATATATATATTGTCCAGTATGCAGAAAAAATACTAGATATATTAAAAAGTTAGACAACATAAGCCTATAAGTATCAAAAAAAATCGGTTAATAGAAAGAGACCCACAAATTACAGAGATGATAGAATTAACAATGACAGTGACTTTAGCATATCTATTATAACCTGAAACCACAAATCTCCTAGAGGAAAATATAGGGAGTATCACTTTGACATTAGGCATAGAAATATTTTTCTAGACATATCTCCTCAGGGAAGCTAAACAAAAGCAAAATTAAACTATTGGTACTACACCAAAATAAAAGCTTTTGTACAGCAAAGAAAACCATCAACAAAACAAAAAGGCAGCTTACTTAATGGAATAAGATATTTGCAAATGATATATCCAATAAGAGGCTAATACTCAAAATATATAAAGAACTTATACCACTCAACAGCAAAAACGTAAAAAAAAAAAAATCCAATTAAAAATGAGAGAGGACCTCAATAGACACTTTCCCAAAGAAGACCAACAGACACATGAAAAGATGCTCAACATCACTAATCATTAGGGAAATGTGAATCAAAATTACAATGAAATATCATCCTACACTTGTCACAGTGGCTAAAATCAAAATCAAGAAATACCAAGTGTTGGTGATGATCTGGAGAGAAAGGAACCCTCATGCACTGTCAGTAGAAATGCAAATTGGTAGAGCCACTGTGGGAAACAGCATGGAGTTTTCCTCAAAAAGTTAAAATAGAAATGCCACAATGCAGTAATTCCACTACTGTGTGTTTACTCAAAGGAAAACACTAATTCAAAAAGATATACCCACCCTTGTGTTTATTGCAGTATTAATTATCTTAGCCAAGGTATGGAAGGAACTCAAGCATCCATCCATAGATGAATGGATAAAAAAGAAATCATATACATATATATTAGATCTCTATATATACAATAGAATATTACTGAGCCATGAAAACAAGTGAGATACTGCCATTTACAACAATGGATGTTGTTGGATCCAACAACTCCAGATCCAATGGATGGACCTAGAGGGCATAATGCTAAGTGAAATAAGTCAATCAGAGAAAAACAAATCCCATATGATTTCATTCATGTGGAATTTAGGAAACAGAATAAATGAGCAAAGAAAGAAAGAGACAAACAAAAAAATAGACTGTGGAACACAGAGAACAACTGCAGAATGCTAGAAGGGAGGTGGGTAGGGAAAAGGGATAGAGGGGATTAAGAATACACTTCTCTTGATGAGCACTGAGAAATATATAGAATTGAATCATTATATATGTGAAAATGACTGTATGTTAATTATACTTCAATAAAAAACATTGCTATTATAAATATATTCAAGGATTTAAAGGAATATATAAACATAATAGAGAAATTGAAACAACAAAAAAGAGCATATAGAAATTCAAGATGTGAAATATATAGTGCCTGAGATTTAAAAGTAAATACCTGATAAATGTAAATGCAAACAATTAACTGTAGATGGAAAGATTAGTAAAATAAAGACAAGGGCAATCAAAATCATCCAAACAGAAGTACAGGAAGAAAAAAGATGAACAAAGTCTCATAGTTTGTGAGAAATAATGTAATACCATATGTGAAATAGAGTCAAGATGTATGCATAACAGTGTGTGCATGTGTATGTATTTGAAGAAATAATGGCTGAAAAAATTTCAAATTTGTCAGAAAATATAAACCTCCAGATTCGAGGATAAACACAAAGAAAAATGTATATCAAAGCACACCCAAATCAAATTACTGAAAACTGTTGAAATCTTACATGACCAAAGACACATTGTTTTTAGTGGTACAGAGAAATTATCCCTGACTTCACATTTGAAAAAATACAACTAAAAAATATTGCAATGGCATCTTTTGGAGTCCTAAGGGAAGAAAAAAAAATTAACCTAGAATTCATTATTTAGGAAAAATATTCTTCAAAAATGAAGATGAAATCAAGATATTTCAGAAACAAAAATGTTCAGAGAATTATTTGCCATAGAGTTTCACCACAGAAAAATTTAAGCAATTTTGTCAGGGCGAAGGAAAATGGAAATTTAGATTTTTTTTTAAACTTTTATTTATTTATGATAGTCACACACAGAGATAGAGAGGCAGAGACATAGGCAGAAGCAGGCTCCATGCACCAGGAGCCCAACGTGGGATTTGATCCCCGGTCTCAAGGATTGAGCCCTGGGCCAAAGGCAGGCGCTAAACTGCTGCGCCACCCAGGGGTCCCTGTTGTGGAGTTTAAAACATAAAAGTAGGGATGCTTGGGTGGCTCGGGGGTTGAGTGCCTGCCTTAAGCCCAGGGCGTGATCCTGGAGTCTCAGGATAGAGTCCTGCATCGGGTTTCCTGCAAGTAGCCTGCTTCTCTCTTAGCCTGTCTCTGCCTCTCTCTCTTTCTGTGTCTCTTACGAATAAATAAATACATTTTTTTAAAAAATAAATAAAACATAAAAGTAATATGTATGACAACAATAACAAAAGATGGAGGATATTTTTAAGTTTTTTACATTGCATTTGAAGTAGTATATTATTTGTTCATAGATTGTTGTAAGTAAGGATATATATTGAAAATCTTTTGCAAAGAATTTTTTAAGCTTTTATTTTAAAGTAATCTCCACACCCAACTTTGGGCTTGAACTTTCAACCCCAAGATTAAAAGTTGCCTGCTCTGCTGACTGAGTCAGCCAGGTGCCCCATATATCAAAAATCTTTGATCAGCTATTAAAATAATGAAACAAAGACATATAGGTAATCAATCAATAAAAAAGATAAATTCTAAGAAATTAAATAAAAGAAAAAAAGGGAAAGAGGACAAGAGGAACCAAATACAAATAAAAATATAGAAAAAATAGCAAGATGGCAAGTTTAATCTCTATTATCAATAATTACATTAAATGTAAATGGACTGATTGTAATAATTTTGAAAGGTAGAGATTGTTAGAATTTAAGAAGATTTAATTAATATACGACTATAAGAAATACGGTAAATATCAATATGTAAACAGATTAAAAGTAGAAGGGTGGGTAAAGATACACTATACAAATACTAGTGATAAGAAAGATGAAGTGGTAATAGTAATATAAAAGTACACTTAAGAAAAAGCAGTATTACAAAGATAAAAATATTTCATAATGCTTAAAGAGCCAACTCATCAAGGAGATATAAAATCCCTAAATATGTATGCATCTAATAACAGAAGTTCAAAATACATGAAGCAAAAGTTGACAGAACTGAAAGGAAAAAAAAGATATGTACAATGCAATTATTGTTGGCAATTTCAATAATCATCTTCCAGAATTTGAAAGGAAAATGAAACCAAACAAACAGAAAATCCAGACTTGAACAACCCTGTCAATCAACCTAAGCTAACTGACATTGATAGAGCACTATACTAAAACACTGCAGAATAATTTTATTCTTTTCAAATGAATATGGAACATCTCATAAGATAAAACATATATTGGATTATAAACCAAGTCAGAATAAATATAAAAAGATTGAAATTCTGTAGAGTATATTCTCTGACCACAATGGGAATAAACTACAATGGTAACAAAAGGAAATTTTAAAAATTCCCAAATATTTGGCAATTAAACCACATACTTCTAAATAAGCCATATACCAAAGAAGAAAAAAACAAAATTATAAAATATATTAAACTGAATGATAATGAAAAAAAAACCTACCAAAATATGTGGGATGAAACTAAAACACTATTTCAAGGGAAATTTCATAGTTTTAAATATATATATACATATATATTTTTAAGATTATTTATTCATTTTAGAGAGAATGAGATTGAGAGTGTAGGGGCCGGGGGAGGACAAGCAGGGAGAGGGAGAAAGAATCTAAACTTCCCCTTGAGCACATACCCCAACCATGGGGCTGGATCCTATGACTCTGAGGTTATGACCTGAGCTGAAATCTATAGTTGGATTGAGCCACCAAGGTGCCCCTAAATATATTAAAGTAAAAAAAGATTAAAATTGATTCAAGATAAATACAGGCGCAGCCTGGGTAGCTCAGCAGTTTAAGCGCCTGCCTTCAGCCCAGGGCGTGATCCTGGAGTCCGGGGATTGAGTACCCTGTCGGGCTCACTGTATGGAGCCTGCTTCTCCCTCTGCCTGTGTCTCTGCCTCTCTCTCTCCCTCCCTCTCTCTCTCTCCCTCTCTCTCTGTGTGTGCGTCTATCATGAATGAATAAATAAAATCTTAAAAGAAAAAGATAAATACAGTAAAAATCCAAGGTTTTTGTTTGTTTGTTTGTTTTGGACAGGCAACCTGATTCTAAAATTTATATGGAAATGCAAAGGACCTAAAAAAGCTAAAATAAATTTGAAATAGAAGAACAAATTTGGAAGACTTATTCTTTGTGATTTCAAGAGTTACTAGAAAGCTACAATAATCAAAACAGTTTGGTATGGTGCCAGGTTAATGAATTGATCGATAAAACAGAACAAAGAATCCAGAAATAGACCTATAAACGACTATCGCTCCTCAAAATACACCTTGTGAAAATAAAAAGGCATGTAAACCAGATAAAAATATTTACAATACATATATCTGACAAAAGATATGTATCAGATATACATAATAACTTAAATATATGTATATAATATGTAATATAAATTCATGTATATATAATTTATATAGATTTGTAGTTTATAAATATGTTTTATAAATTATTTTTCTAAATTAAGTACATAAATAAAATCTTAAAAAATTTAAGTCAGGCACAAAACAGTCCTACTTTTAGAAGAAAGTCCATTTTCAGAGGGGAAAAAAGAGGCATATCAATAAAGACTTATGAATAAATCTCTATATTAGCTCAAAGTAGGCAAAACCTTCATGTCCATAAACAGATGAATGGATAAACAAATTGTGCATTTATACAATGCAAACCTATCCATTGACAAAAAGTACCCCGTTACTAACACATATTACAGTATGATTGAATCTCAAAAATTTTAATTTGTATCCAAAAGATTACCTACTGTATACTCTCATGCTTTTTTTATGAAATTCAAGAGTAGGCAAAACTATTCTGTAGTTATAGATATCAATTCAATGGTTGCCCAGGGCTAGGATTATGGATCAATGAAGGAGCACAGGATAACTATTTTGGAAATGTTCTATTATCTTCTTTGAAGTGACAGGTACATGAATGTATAATTAGACAAAATTCATAGAATTTACATTTAAAATGGTGGTCTTATTATATGTGTATATTAAGTCCCATACAATATGATTAATTTTATTTTTATTTTTTAAATTTTTAAAAAGATTTCATTTATTTATTCATGAGAGACACAGAAAGAGAGTCAGAGACACAGGCAGAGGGAGTAGCAGGCTCCATGCAGGATCCTGATGCAGGACTCAATCCCAGAATCCCAGGATCACACCCTGAGCCAAAAGCAGATGCTCAACCACTGAGCCACCCAGGCATCCCAATATGATTAATTTTAAAAAGCAAAGTAGTTCTATTGTTGTTTGACACACATATAAGAGTAATTTCTTTTAGTATATTAAGGAACTTATTTTATTTACTATGTACAGAGCTTTGCATTAAGCATTATGGAAGAACACAAAGTGGTATCAAATTTTTCTTGACCAAGAAGGAACTTAATATTTAGTTAAGGTAATGCAGTATGAACTTGATCATATATTTAATCATATGGTGGTAAAATGGATAAGTAACAGCAATGATAGATATAGAAAAGAGTTGTAAAATTCAGAGTTAATGAGTTGATCCATGAAGAGAGTATAAAAAGCATAGTGTCTGGCAGATAATATATGCTCAGCCAGTTTATTTTGCTTTTTGGAGAGAATTTCCAACACATAACTGAAGAGGTGGTATTTAATTATGTAGGCCCCACAGAATAGTAGAGTTTTTAGAAAGCAGCAAGAACTGGGGAGGCATTCAGATCAGGAGGCTATCATGAGCAAAGGTGAAGTGAAAAAGCATAAGCTTTGTATGAAAGAGTGATGTATGTTTAGTGTACTCATTTGAGCAGAATGAAAAGTTTCATACAGGAAAAATAATAGGAGGAGAATCACTAGGGTCAGAATATGGAGGGTCTTGAAAACTAATCTAAGAGGTATAACCTTATTTTAAATTTATTATTTATGAATTGCCTTTCCAGAAATAAAACAAATAAGAAAAGATATTTCATCAGAAAAAACTTATTTTGAAACTTCATTGTTTAACATTAAGTATAAAGTCAGTGAAGCCATTTTGATGAACATAAAACTGAAATTGGGGCTTGCTGATGATCTTAGATGGGAGTTTTTTGTTGTGTTTTTGTTTTTGCTTTTGTTTTTGTTTTGTTTTTGTTTTTTAATGAACCCCAGCTTCCACTTTATTTCTGCTTTAATTTCCTTGGGTTGCATCATGTTTAGAAAATCCTAATTTAGATAGCTAAATAATTATAAATAGCAGTCCTATAATAAGTTTACTTAATTTTATTTATTTATTTATTCATTCATTCATTCATTCATTCATTCATTCATTCATTCATTCTTTCATTTAGAGAGGTGTGGGGGAGGAGCAGGAGAAGGAGAGAGAGAGAGAGAGAGAGAGAGAGAATCCTCAAGCAGACTGCTTGCTGAGCACAGAGCCCAGCATGGAACATGATCTCACAACCCTGAGATCATGACCTGAGCCCAAATCAAAAGTTAGATGCTTAACCAACTGAGTCACCCAGGTGCCCCTATAACAGTTTAAAGTTTTACATATCTTTCAATAAAGCAGAGGTTTATTTCAAGATTTCCGTAATAAATGTTTTAACCTGGTAGTAGAAGTTAGTGGTTTCCAGTGCGTTGCCATTTGGAACATAACAGATTTGAGTAGGTATGACAGTTTTTGTTCTGGTTTTCATGTTGTTTAGAATTTTTTTTTTTAAGTTGCAAATGGCAGAAACCCAACTCAAACTAGTTTAAGCAAAAACAGGATTCTGTTGGCTTACATAGCTCAGGAGCAGAATTTGACTTGGCTTTTTTAGATGTAAGTATGCTAACATGAGTAAAGATTTTATTTATCTTCTCTCCGGTCTTTCTTTGTATTTTTGGTTTCATTTGTCTTTATTTCACACAGGCTCTCTCCATGTGTCAGAGAAGATGGGCATGACAATACCAGGCCCATATACTTATAGTTTCCCACCTGAGCTTAAGAGAACCTTTCTGTCTAGTTCCTGCAGAGAATTCTGATTGGGTCAAATTACTCTCTGTGTGGCTAGGAGAAGCAGGAGGAGGCAGGCGGTAGAGCACTATGATTGACAACTCCATCAGGATGATAGTGGTGTTCAGAAATATTTCCCCAAAGAAACCAAAAGAAGGAATATAGGACACAGAAGTTATTATTTCCACAGTCTAATACAGTTTCTAAACAGCAGCTAAATGAGTATTGAAAAAAAGTAAAAATGAAACATTTGTAGAGCCCAAAGAACAGTGTCCCATGTTATATGGTTTGAGTACCTTAGCCTTTGGCATGGAGCGGGAGAATGTAGGGAGGGTCATGAGAGGAGGTCATGATGAGTCATAATTTTACTAATATGGACATCCATGGTTTCTAATGGAACATTTTTACTCATTAAAATTGTAGTAAATTTGAAGGTGTCCCAGGCAATGAGCTACCATGAAAAACCAAGGTCTCAGGCTGCACATTTACTTCTTATACATGAAGATAAAAACTAAGTTGGAAACAATTACTTGGGGAGCCCGGGTGCCTCAGAGGTTTGGCGCCGCCTTCAGCCCAGGGACCTGGACTGATCCCAAAGACCTGGGATCGAGTCCCACATCCGGCTCCCTGCATGGAGCTTGCTTCTCCCTCTGCCTGTGTCTCTGCTTCCATCTGTGTGTCTCTCATGAATAAATAAATAAAATCCTTAAAAAAAAAAGAAAGCGATTACTTTTTAAGTTCAATAGTATTTTTAAGCAGCATCTTAACTATTCCCTAGTGGATGATATTCAGAAAAAGAAAGCTCTTCATTCAAACCAAGACAAGGCATTAAGGAAAAGGCAATCTGAAGGAACAGGAAGACCCAGCATAACAGAGTGTGTGGGGGAGAACTGGCTGTTGAACACTATTGACTTTTCACTGCAGTACCTTCAATTTTTTGTATCCCTCCCCAAGAAACCAGAGTGCTTCACTCTGTCTGAAAGAATTAATAATAGATACAATTATTCATTTTCTACAGTTGGATGCTGTGGTATTGAGACTATAAGACTGATGTTCAAATATGATTTAGTCATTTCAGTAAAATCAGCACCGAAGGCTCTGTCAAGGCTCTGTCACCATGTTTGACCTTGGGGAAGGCAAATGACTTCCTCATCTTGACTCTGTTTTCTGGTTTCTGCAAGGAGGATGTTGCTCTTACTGACCCCTGAAGTCTCTTTCAGCTACAGCAGTAGGCTGTGAGCCTCTGAATCACCTGCTGGATGTTTCCCTCTTTTTCTGTATTGATGCTGGTAGTAGTTGTAATTTGATGAATATGGGAGAGAAATTTGGTTTTGAGTGGTCCCTCTGATACTGTTCTAGGTGCTAAGCAACCTTGGAAAGCAGATGAAACATCTGCATAGGACAATATGACTTCCATGAATGTATGTTAAGTGTCAATTTTAAGGGATTCCCATAAAAGTTATCAAAGACTTTGGTAGATAAAAACAGTGCAAAGAGAGAATATTACACCCAATGTGATGATGTCTGTATGTGTATTTCTGCCAGGTTTCAAGTGTGGATCTTTTTCTCCCTTATGAATATGCCAAAATCTTGTATCTAATAGTTCTAATGACATTTCCAAAGCTCCCACTGACACACATGCATACATACACTCACAGTATATTATCTAGTAAAGTGGCTGTGGAATTAACATTTTTTCCTGGAAGGAAAATATCTGATTTAATGACCGAATCATTTTAAGGCAGCACAACAGAATTTCACAGGAACTAAATCTATTTCTTCACACCGATCATGCATGTTTTACTCAAGCATTGAGTCATTAGCATGTTTATAATGGTTCTAATTTAGCACAACATTTTCTGAATTTTATCCTTGAGTCATTTACAAATTGTTCATATTGAATAAACAAAGGAAACAGATTGCATTTTATACTTAGTAATTTATCTGAAAGAAGAGGGGAGGGTTAATTGTTTTAAAGTTTTGGTCTGTTTGGGGAAGTGAGCCTGCTTTTTCATTGCTAGGCATAAATGCCATTTCTCATATTTTCGGGGATGGGGGGTGCTATGGAGGAGTAAAATGAAAAATTAGGACCAGGGCAAGATTGGCCACTCCCAGAGGGGAGTGTGGAGCAAAAGGGGAGCTGGCACGAGATTATCCAAAACAGTTGGTGCATTCCTTAATGATCAAGTGCTTGAGAAGTCCAGCTCTTCCTGGCAGCGCATCTGTGTTGATGTTTATATCATTGCCCTGCTGTATGGGAAAGGCATGCTTTCTCTTGCTGCTTGGCTAAAAATAGGATGGAATATAGCATTGTATGAGATATTTTAAGATAGCAAAAACATTTAAGAGGTTAAAGGTTTGGCTTTTGGATCAAAAAAGATCAGTGATATAACTCGTGTTTCTTGCAGACTGAATTTTATCTAGAGTTTGTCAGTGATTCGAACTCTGTTAGGCAAGTTATTCTAGGTTCATTTGGTGCAGTCTGAAAAACCCATTCTGCTGTCTTTTCTGTCAGCTTCCCAGCATGAAGAGCAGGCCTGAAAACAGCCTCTATTTATACCCCCTTGTTCGTATTTGGAAAATCAGTTGTTTCATTGGAGAGAGGGAGAGAGAGAGAAGGACAGCACGAGCAGTCGTCAGGGAGTGTGCTTTGTACGTTATAGTGACTTCAAAATAAAACTGGCACATTTTAGTGTCTAATTATTTTTAGTGAGCTTGGAGGGTTTTAATTAAAATTTAAGAGTGCTCTTCAAGCTCTCCAAGCTCCAATTTTATCCCACTGTATTGTGGAGCACTTGTCACTGTGGAAAAATGTACAGTAACTGGCATGTGTGTCTGTGTTTCCTAATGAAAAATGTGGGATGGATGATTAGCAGGAGTATAAATATATGTAGTCAGAACTAGTTGTAAACCAAGGTCAAAGGTACTTTTGATAAGCTATCATTTTTCTTGAATACATAGAAAATTTATTGCATTTGAAATTTATGATTCTTATGGTAAAAATAAAAGGAATTGATTTAATATTATCTTAAAAGAGTTAATAAAGCAGTAGAAAATCTGCATACTGGGGCAGCAGTCATGGTTTTTGTCACTCAAATATTTTAAACTTATTTTTTATGTCATGTTTCTAATGTTTTAGCATTTATAACTTTATCACTTTGAGGCAAAAGGAAGAGTGTTTACTCACAGGTGAATTGTTTTAAAGTACCTGTGCATTAAAAAATTTTCCCATTATTCTTTCCTATTCCCCCATGCTTTAATTTTAGCAATGAGATATTTATTTACTCTCTTTGACACATTTGAAATTCCTTCACTTTCTGCAGAATAGGGGTTATTACTGCTGTGGCTTTTAAAACTAGGAATAATTTAAAATTGTCCCTGAAGTATTACGATGCAGGTTAGGAAATAAATACCTCACATACTCTCACCTCAATTTCTCTTGTTTAATGAAATTAATTGTTAGCATGATAAAGCATTCTTAACTTACCTGGCCTGAAACCTATATACTTAGGAAGCAGAAAAATTGCTCTGCAATCCATTATGCTGGATATTTATTAAAAATTATTTCTGAATTGTGTTTTACTTTTTTCTTTTTCTTGAAAAACTTAAATTGCAAAGGAAAATAGAAAAACCAAAAACTATGTGGCTGAGAATTGATTTTAACATGTCAAAATCTTTTACATCCTTGATTAAAATATAAGCAAGAATTGAAGTCGAGCTCTCAGTTTTCGAGTCTTGATTTAATCATATTATTTACAAAAATTAGACAAGATAAATATAAAGTCCTGCATTTCACGGAATATGTATTGGCTTATGGGCACTAATTCTTTCAAAGTAAGATGAATTAATTTTGACATTTTCCACTTCTACACTGCAGTATTTTGGCCTACATTGATTTTTCATATGTATATATTATGGTGACATTTTTAAAAATTTTCTAATGTGGTTCTTTCTCTTAATTTCCAAAAAATATGTAGTTCCTCTCCTATTTTTTTTTTTTTTTTTTTTGCTGAGGACAACTCAGTCAAACTAATAAAATTTGAATAATCAAACAGTAAAATATGCTATATAATTGTTTCATGTTTTGAGAACTGTGGAACTAATGTAAGTGTATTAGTTGTTTTCAAGTCAATTGTATAAAACATTTTTCTGTATAAAATAATCTAAGAATACCTAGGTGATGTTCAGTACTTTTATTCCATTTGGAATCCTCCATGACTACTGATTTTATGCCAGTCTGTGTGGTCTTACTCTTCCCGTGTACCTAATACAATCTGGACTTCTTTACTTATTCTGACCTCTTTGGTTTTTGCATTTGTGTGTGATCAGAATGGAGTAAAGTATGAATTGTTCAATTACTTCTTTACAGATACTACTGTTAATGTAGTTGAAGGATGTGCCACATAGAGGATGAATACTTACTTTTAATTTGCACCCTTACCTGGATATTGTTTTGAGTAGGAAATTTGAAAATATCAATTTTCATTTACAACTTTATCTATTACATATTTCCTCATTCCAAGTCAGAAACCCCTCAGTGATGGCAGTAGTGTCCTTTACCTGTGTGGTACTCATTAACAATCTGTATCTTTTTGTCCTTTTACCCTCATTTTACTTACTTTACATTATAGTATGAAGCGTGATTAATACTAATTGTGGCGTGGCCTTTGACGTTTGGCAGTCAGATAATTAGGTGAGAGAACTGAGAGTTTTTCAAGAGACTTCCTGGGTTCTGAATCTTCCTGGAATCTCTTAGAATTGTGATTAAATTGATAAGGCTGTATGTAGTGATTTTTATTGCCCTATAGTTAAAGGAAATCAGTGATCATTATTAAATATTTTTATGACTTATAAATATAGACATGAAAAAGCTGCTTTATTTTTTCCCCTCAGTTTCTTCTACTGAAATGGGAACTCATATTAGCTAGATTAACTCAGCATTATGGTGAGGATTAATTTTTTAATAGGAATGTGAAATGCTTTGATGTTATTAACCATTTTATTAATGAGTAGCTTTTATGTGAAGCTGTGTACACATGGTCTGATTTATGTTTGAAGTATGTATTCCTGTTGTCCATACAGTTCTATTTTTCTCCCATGAAGCTTCAGCATTCTTTTCCTGGAGCTCTGAAAGATTTCAGGCCTATTTATAGAAACGAGAGACATATTTTCGCCTGTTTTACATTTAGTGTGTATCTAATCCTAGTTTATGAACTTGCTCTGAATTTGTGATCATTACTAGTAAATTGGGCCTTTGTCTTTTACTATTATAATATATATTCTCAACTCAAATTTGAACCAAACAAATTATGCTTTAGCATTTATATCAGTGATTATCAGCTTAGTGCAATGTTACAACATGTATGAAAGGGTTAAAAAAAAGGCACTAACAAAACTGAGTAGTATAGGAAGTTGAAGACATTTAGTTGATTATTCTTATCCATGATCTGATGTTCTATTGATCTCTCTCAGAAATTTAAACCCGAGTTGGGAAAAACTAATCTCTGTTAGGCATGGCTTTGAGGATTTACTTCTTAACTCCCAAACTTAGTGTTATCATTTTTATTACTTTAGCATAAAAACAAAGTAAGTACAGACAAAGAGTATAGTGTGTTTTTGAATCTAAAATAAAAGTAGCATAAGAAACCATTTTGGAAATTAAATGCAAACTGGTATATACATATGCACACAGGTCCTTTTGGAAAGTCACTCAGAATCCAATTTTTAATCATGGTAGTAGATCACTTGTTGAAGCCTAAAAACATAATGACTAGGAAAGAATAGAAGGAAAGGAGGGGGGAAAGATAAATGGAAGAAGGAAGGGAAGGGGCAGTGAGCTTGCACTTAATAGAATCAAGCTGACTTCTATTTAGATAGAACTTTAGCTTCTGCAATAGCGAGCCAGTATGGTTGGTGTTCTTCATCAGCCAATTCATGACACACTGATCTGGATTCCATCCGTTCCTTGATTGATTGATCATGTCACGGACAAATGTTAATTGTTTTCACCAATACATTCTAACGATGCAATGGTCTTCTCATCTCTTACTGGGGGCTCACGGTCTTTTTCTAAAGCTTATCTAGTTTCTACAACCCTTTAGATCCATCTTGACCTTACACCTCACTCTGAAAAATTCAAGGAGGATTTAGAAGTTGGAGGAAAAAAAAATGAAAGGGAAAATGCTAAAGAGATAGGTACCGATATGGGAGAGGAAAGGCATTTGGAATTGAAGTAACTATTTTAAATATAATTTTAAAAAGAAGTTATCAGAATTTTGACACTTGGAATGTTAAAGTTTAATGGGAGTATGCTTTGCACTGAGGATTTAGTATTTAAATCTGCATTCCCTTTCGGAAACATGGCCTATTTGTTAAGATTTGAAACTTAAAAGATATATATAGTTGTGAGCAGTAGCTCTAGTTGCAAACCCATCTGAATAGAGGGAAAAAAACTCATTGAGAAAATTTTGCTAATTATTAGAACATTCTAAAATTGAAATTTCTGTAACCTTTATGAATCTTTATAGAAACAAGTATAATCACTCTCTATAATCTAGTATGCTGCTTAGATATGCAGTAGGGCAAATAGTGTTTGAGTATTTTCTTTATAAGAATATATATCTCTTTCTATATAAGAGAAAAGGTTAAGTAGGTTTTATTACCGAGGGAAAGAGAACATCTTGACTTTATTTTCTTTGAATTTTTCTCTAAATGGGTATTTTAGAAAAATTGCCATATGTTTATTTCTTTTCTTAAGGACTAAGTGGTTACACTTTAATTGTTTTTTTCTCTGTTGAAGATTTGTCTTTCTTCCTTGAATAGCACATGAATTTTGCTTAGACTCAAAAAAAAAAAATCACCTGGATTCAAAGGAACAACATCTAAAGTTAAATGTATCATGGGAAAGAGCCCCCTTTTCTGTCCTGTCAGTCTAAGAAATGATAAATGCTGACTGAATATTAATAGAATTACATTTATAATGTACCAAGATAAAATTATTGAACATTATCTTTTTTTTCCTGGGAATAATTTAAATAATGTGGTAAAAATAAATTTAGTTGTGGTATTTTGTGATAGATACAGTAATATAATTGTCTGTATCCTAGGGTTAAAACAACAATGAAAAATAGCTTTGATCATTTTTAAATGAGAGAATTTCTCCATAAACTGGCTTTTTGGATTTGTAATATTTTAATACTTATAAAATACATATGTAATATTTTTAATACTTACTTTTTTACTCTAATAGATTCCTCCTGCATGGAAAAACTACTTTCAAAAGATTGGAAGGAAAAAATGGAAAGACTAAATACCAGTGAACTTCTTGGAGAAATTAAAGGTACAAAATACAAAATATCAAGCATATCAGTGTAGAGAATGTTATTCTGTATAAAGACATGCTCGCTGATCTCTGTACTCTAACATTAAATTCTTACCTCTAATATTTGTTCATATATGAGAGGGTAAATGTATAGTGTGCCCTTGAACTTTTATTCTTTATAATGTTTGCAGAATGAAATTTTTGCCTTCTCTTTTTATTAGTCTATAAACATATAAATTATAAGATTAATTGCTTCATTAATTTAATAGGAAGGTATGAAAAAGAAACAAATGTCAAAAGATGAAGAACAATTAAGTTAAAGATAATTTTAGTCTTTCCTCTTGAAATCATAATAATGGCATAATTTATGGATCCAAATCGTTAATTTGAATTTCTCCTGGTCAAAGAAGGTCAAGGGTAGCACCTATAAAAAAGAGTTTCTAGACTGTGTTGTACACAGTGGCTTATGGGTGGATTCTGAGGCTTGATTACCTTTCTTAAGTCCTGGCTCTGTCACCTTCTAACTGAGTGACCTTGGACAAGTCCCTGAACTTTTCTGTTTTGAATTCCTTGTATCTAAAGTAGGGGAGGAAGAGTTCCTACCTCACAGGCTCATTAAGAGGATTAATACAAGTAAAGTTTTTAGAACAATTCCTGGCACTTAGAAACCGCTCATAAGAGTAAATTGTTGCTGCTGTCTTCATTAGCATACCCGCAGGATCATAGGTTGATTAATCTCAAACAGATTTCATAGGATCTAACTTTTCATGACCTCTGACCCTGATGAGGATGAGCACCTTTAGTCCTGAAGGACTTTAGTGTGATTGATGTTATTATTTCGAGTCAAGTTAAGAACCATTACAAAATTAAGTTTCCCTATCAGTCAGGAAGTTATTCTTCTTCCCCCACTTTCTCTTGTTTATGCTTTTGTGGAGCTAAAGTACTGTTTTACTGGTTTTGGTATCATGAAAAGAATCAATGGCCATTAATTAATTCTATTGGTTGTCTCATCAACAAAGAGGCATCACTCCGATTTGCGTTAACAATTTGGGAACTTAGATTAGTTTTCTGAATTATCAAACAACTTCAGGTAAATCTGCCTATTGGTCATGGATTAATCTCATTTAAGATAAACATCTGGCAATATCTATCTGGTGAAAATGTTATTTTTAATTTATTACAGAAAATTGCCTAGTGTTCAGGAATGTTGTGTCAATTCAAATGAAGACAAAAGGAAGTCATCTCTTTTCCAGGGAATAATTAATAATTTATTCCATTAACTAATACAGTATTAAAATTTTGTGGAAATTGGATATTATTTTGCATTTCATGGCTTCTGTTCTGTACTCATAAAGGCCATTTGCTATTTTGGAGGGAAAAAACTTAACTTATAACTGACGGGTAGAAAGAAAGTCATTAGTGACATATTCTCTATCCAGCTGCAATAACATGTTGTGTGCTACTTTGCACGTCATTCTGTGTTTTCTATCCTTTCCAAAGTCATTGGTTTTACAACAGTGAGAACAGAAATGGTTTATGCAAAGGCAAGCTTTTGCCAGCATGAATGATGGGGGTCTTGCTTTTTCTTAGTAATGTGGAAGCTAACATTTTATTATGTT
Source organism: Canis aureus (assembly GCF_053574225.1). NCBI lineage: Eukaryota > Metazoa > Chordata > Mammalia > Carnivora > Canidae > Canis > Canis aureus. Next base: position 11,877,368 of record NC_135633.1, read on the forward strand.
ATGATTCAGCATCAACTTTTTATGCTTTGGGTTATCTTCTCCTTCTCAACCCCCTTTCCATATTTCTTTACTTTTCATTTTGATTATGAATTTACAATGCAAAAACTGTACTAGCCTTAGATAGTCAACTAAATCTTGAAAGCAAAAACACATGCAAAATTAGGTTTTTCAAATTCTTTAACTTTTTTTCTGGATTCTATATGTGATATGTGAACTTTCATTTGTGTGCTACTCTCAGTTTTAGGAGCATAGGAGATAAGGATTTTTACTAAATTTTTCTCTTTTTTTTTTGGATTTTTACTAAATTTTTCATTGTGATTTACTCTATATAATTGTTTCTTTTTACATCCTAAACCTTTGTGTCACCATAACTGTTACATAGAAGACATACCAATAATATAATAAGAACTGAAATAAAATGTAGTTTAAATTGTATTCAGATAGCTTGTTTCAACTACTGCTAAAACTCAACATGCATTTTTCCTGTAGATGAGATCAGGCCAGTTATTATCCACCTAACTTAGTTACAATTATTCTGAAATTCTAAAGTGATTTAAATACTATTTGCAAGAAATACATACTATTGTGGGTTATCAGTATTTTATATCTCAAGCACTATTGCATTTTTAGTACCTCTTATTATTTTTCTCTCATTACAAAATATGTTATGAATGAGTTTACAACAAATTCCCTCATTACATATTTATTATAAAAATATAGAAATACAAAATAAAATAATTAGTTAATTAATGAATTCTGGTTTTTTTGCCCTTTTCCATTTTAATTAATGCATGAGCCTAGGAGATAAGATTCTTACTAAATTTTTCATTTTAATTTACTCTACATAATTGTTAATTTTTTTCCTTAAAATCAGAATCATCCTTTTATAATCTGTTCTTCTGACTTGATATATTATGAATTTCCTTGTGATTAAGTCATCCTAAATGCTATTTTTATTTACAGAAAGTATTGAACAAAGTGAAGTTCTCATAATTTAACTGAGTCTTTTATTCAACATTTAAATAGTTTTTTATTATTTGTCTTTATAAAGAAAAATTTGAATATGCATAACTTTTAAATAATTTTTAGTATTAATTGGTGGTTATTTTCTTAGGATATTTTCCTAAAAAGTGAGACTCCTGTCAAAGCATGTGTTCTTTTTAAAAAAGTCTTGATTCATACTGCCAAACTGCCCTTGCAGAAAGGGTATAGTGTTCTGCTCTCACCAACAGTATCTGCAAGTATTCTCTTGCCCTCAATGACAAGTATTATTACTTTAAAAATTTCTTGCCAGTTTTGATAGGGGAAAATGATACACTACTGCGGATTTAATTTGAACTTCTTTAATTATTACTGAGAATGAAGCATTTGACATAAATTAACTTGCGTTAAATGTCTCTTCCTTTGAGAATTGACTATTTATGTTTTTTGTCCATTTTTCCTTTAAAGGATTTGTCTAGTTCTTATGGTTTGGTGATACTCTCAGTGTATATTTTAATGGTATTCACCTTTATCTGTCATACATGTTACATCTTATCATTTTCTTTTATTTTACTGTTTTTATTGTCAAATCTTTCTCTCCCTTTTAATGCTCTTTCATGTTCGGGGTTTGTTTAGAAAAGCTTCTCCCACTCTATTATATTTTATTCCAAATTTTTTACTATAGTTTTATTCATTTAACTCTTTAATTCCTCTTGAATACATTTTGATGTATAATTTCAACTAGAAATACAACTTAATTTTTTTTCTTAAACTGTTAACCAAATAACTCTGTATCATTTATTAAATAACCCATCTTATCTCTTCTAACTTGATAAAACATCTTTTATCATACTGATTGCATATTTGAAACCATTTCTCAGTTTTTGGTTCGAGCCTATTGATCTATCTAAACTTTTATTAATATTGTGCTATATTAATCACTATAGCTTTATAGTATCTTTGAAAAGTAAATTTGCAAGATCACATTAATAATTTTCTTTAAGGTGTCTGCATGCTTCTTTAAAGTTTATTTTAGGCTTACTTTAAGTATTAATTAAAATAAAATACTTTTTTGAAAGGTTATATTATATGTATGTGAAATTATAGGGTCAAGTGACATCTTTATAATAATGAATCTTTTTATTTAAAATCATTTATCCTTTTATGTCACTCAACAATTTGTTTTTTAAATATAGATTCTGCATGTTTCTTTTGATGTTTTCTCTATAATGTTTAATATTTTTGCTTGCTCTTGTGGATGTGATATTCTCCATTCTGTTTCCCTTTTGTTACCACATTTAGGAATGCTAGTGAATTTTGTTGGTTCACTTTTAACTTTCCTCTTTCTTGAACTTACTAGCTCTAGTCATATTTCAGCTGATATGTTTTCTCTTTTATGGAAGTTATATGTCCCTTATTTATCCCTTCTCATATTACACTGCCTAGAATATCAAGAATGATAGTAAGTAATACACATGATGGCAAGTATTTTGTGCAGTTTTTAATTTATGGAATTGTTTTTAATATTTCATCACCAAGTATTAAGATATTTAAGACATTCTTTGTTAGTGAAAAAACATTCTAGTCATAGATTATTAGGAATTTCTATGAGAAATTCCATTTTATTTTATGGTATATCTTATTGATTTTTGTTTTACAAATTTACTGATGAAATAAACCCTGATTAGTCATGGTGTAGTCTTATTTTAATGTACCGAATAATTTTATTTGCTCATATTACAGTTGTTATTTTTGCATCTGTCATCATAAATGAGATTAGTTTGTGTTTTTCTTTATTTGTACTATCTTTGTTAATTTTTAGTACCAGAGTTTGTGGTTGAACTAGAAAGCTTTCCCTCCATTTTTAGGCTATGTATTGACTAGATAGCATGAGAATTACTTATTCCTTGAAATTCTGAAAGAATATGCTTATAAAACATCTAGGACTAGAGTTTTCTTTGGTAATAATTGTTTTTTTTTCTACATTTTCTATTTCTCTTTAAGTCAGTTTTTCCAGGAAAAAAATTTCCTAGAAAATTGTAAGTTTCACTGAGATTTTCAAATGCATTAGTATTGGTATAAAATGCAAGATCACTTATTTTAAGTTTTTATTTGCTGTTTTGTATTCCATTTTAAATTTTGCGTATTTGTGTTCTGTCCCTTTTGCCCCTCAATTTTACTTGCCAGTAGTTTTTCTATTTATCTTTCCTCCCAACACCCCAGTAAGTATCCAGTTTTTAGATTTATTTCTCAATTCTACTGCTTTTCAGAACGCCAACTACTTCATCTTGGTTTTACCTATATTATCTCTCCTTTGCTTTTTCCTTATCCTTTTTTGTTTGTTTGTTTCTGATACCCTCTAAGTTCCTAAACTGAATACTTCAATTTAAATAATGTTTCTTTAATAATAAAGGTACTTTTGGCCATGAATATATTTGTAGAAGTAGCTTTATGCATCCCATAAATTTGAGCTTTTAGAATTCTCATAGTCATTATTTTCTCTTATATTTATTCTTAACTTTACATCTTTTGTATTCAAGAGTGGAATAAAGCTCAGGAAGGAAGGAAACATAACTTTTATTATTACTACTTAAAAATTCTATGGTGTTTAGGTGCCCAATGGAAATTTAAGTGTTGGCAGTAGAATGGTTAAGAACAGTATTAAAAAATGAATCTTAAATCTAGTGAGTTTAAGATGACCACATATTTAGAAGCAATACAGTAATAATCTTCCTAGAGTCTACTTAAAAAAAAAAAGACTGCTGGGGCACCTGGGTGGCTGTCAGTTCAGTGTTTGACTCTTGATTTCAGCTCTGGTCATGACCTAGGGATTGTGGGATCAAGTCCCACTTTGGGCTCCACGCTCAGCATGGAGTCTATTTGTTCTTCTTCCTCTTCCTTCCCTTACTCATACTCTCTCTCTCTCTCAAATAAATAAATAAAATATTTTTAAAAGTGGATTCAAAATTAAAATCTTACTGTCTAAATGAAGCAAAGCAATATTTGAAACCTTTAAATAGGAGTTGGAATATTGCTCAAGTTTGAGAAATGCTGAATCATGGATTTTCAATGGGTCTATATCTAGGTCTTGTCTAATATTTTTAAAAAGAAAATCCCATCCCTAACCCACCACCATATTTTCATAAGTAGGCTCCTTTCCAGTAGCAGAATTAATTGAAGATAGAATGCTATAAATGGCATAAATTTAATAGCAGTAATCTCAAAGCAATGTTCAAACCAGGTTAATGTCATCACAAATATTCCTAAGTAACTATTATTAAGAACTTAAATGAAATATAAAGTGATTAGAATTTTGTTTTGGTCTGGTTGTTTCTGAAGTATTGTGTTCTAATTGGGGTGCCATATTTTCAAGGGGTCTATTTTCAAATTAGAATTTGTCAAAAGTTGCTGCAATGGTGAAGAGTCTCGAGCATTTAATATGACCGGTAATTAAAGATCTAGGGAAGTTTGACCTGCTGTAAATTGGTTGATTGAAGTTTTGTTGAGGAGAAGAGATTAAGATTTGTTTTGGGTTTTAGGGAGTTAGGAAATAGGGAAATTATTCTCAATGCCAGTGCCAGAAACTTAGGAACAATGAATGTCTCTATCTGACATGAGATGGTTAGACTACATTAACAGAGAATACCTCAGATATACTAGGTGTTCAAGAAATATTTGTTGAATGAATGGATGAATTAATAAAATAACATCTGGAAATTGTGCTGTGGAAAATTTTAAATGGAGATGTTACAGAGGATATTAGAGGGTATTCCTACTCTGGTGGAATGTTATCTTCATGACCTCCTAAGGCTTCCTCAAAAGTAGTACCAGTGTTTACTATATTTTCTTAATTATAAGACTAATCTTCAAAACATTATTTTCTGTCAAGAAGTAATTAATAAGTATTTTTGTGAGATAATTTGTTGTTTACAAAGGAAAAAAAGGTACTAAAACATCTATATTGCTTTATTTGATCCTTTTATAATAGCCTATTGAGGAAAATATTATTATATTGATTTTACATATGAGTAAAATGAGACTGAGAAAAATTAAGTGGCTTGTGTGGGGTCAGTCAAGAGTTGTGGACGCAGGTTTTGAGTCCTGCCTCCTCTGTTTAATGCAATACAGACTAATTCTCAAATTCTTCAAAATATTATACTTCTGCAGTGGGGTAAGGGAAAAATATAGACTCTGGATTGTTCCTCTCTCCCACAATATACAACCCCAAAACAGTTCCCCTTTTACCCTTTTCTATATAAGTGAAGCAGTATCGCAAAGCAGGAAGGGGGATAGGTAATACAGTTTCTCTATATAGAAGCTTTTATCTTGGTCTATACTTGAATGTGAGAGAGGGAGAATCATATGGTAGAAGGTAAAACTGAATTACTAATAGAGTCCATAACCCATTTGTATTTATGTTTGAGTTGTACCAAAGAAGTGAGGATGCCCAGATAGGTATGGTCAAGAAACATTTCTAAATGCAATTGTGACATACCAAATGAAATCTAGAGCATTAGGGAATCAGCCTCTGCCTCCACGGATAAACCTAATCTTCTGTGGTTTATGTAAGAGAATCTTAGCCAGCTTCCCTGTTTTGCACACATGCCCCTCTATGCTGTGGCTGGCATCTCCTTGGTGTGAAGGCGCCTCCCTGGGCAGTGTGCCAGAGAAACAGTAATGCTGGTTGTTTGAGTTAGCACAAACTGTTTGTGCTTGTGTTTGTCAAACACACAGATGATATGAGAGACAAAAAAATAATTATGTGATATGAACCAAATAAGGAAAATAGTGTTTTCCTTCCTTGGTCATTTATGATTAATCATTGCAATATTTACATTTAGGGATTAAGGTAGATGTGCTTGTAGGTACACTCTGCAGCAGCTTAGAAAAGTGCCAGTCTCTTTCTGGTAGGAAAAATGTTGATTAGGAAAATGCTTTTAAGTGGAAAGTTCTACAAATAATTCCCATTGTTTTTCAAAGCCACTATTGAGAAACAATTGCTTATTACAGTTATTCAACTAATATATCTAAGTTTGCTCTAGAGCCCAAATGCTCTTGCCATACTTTACTATTCAAGGTTTTAAGCATTACTCCTTGTTCCTTCATTAGGGTTGTTACTAAGAGAAGTACAATTAGGAACTGTGTTGCATCAAATAGTACAGGCATAGTACAGTTGTGGTTGGTGCAAATACTGAATTAAAAATGTGAATTTATTATAATATTGCCTCTGTGTGCCAATGAGAGCCTGGTTTCATTTTTAGTTTTGATTACAAACATAAATCTCTGGAAGACAGCACAGGAACACAAAAGTTATATTTTTGTTTTTGTTTTTGTTTTTGTTTCCAGTGCATGGTAGATCTTTGAAGATCAAATAGTATAGGTTATTCTTGAAGTAACAGTAAGCAATGCTGTTATCACCAAAGGGCCAGAATGGATCTAACAGCATTCCCATAGAATCAATGTTCTGCATCCCAAATTACTATCTTAAATGCCAATGCTCTTTCTAGTTTGTTCACTTTTCTAGTAAGGGCCCAAACCATATCTAAGTACTCTGTACTCATTCCATATGTTGCCCTTTCCACAGAAAACTCTGTTTTTTAGGGAGAGTGATTCAGTTACTTGTGTTTTGGGTTGTAGGTAGTCGCAAAAGGACCAAAGTGGTTTTTCAAGAGCTCTGACTGTATGCTTTACATATTCATTTATAAATGAATTTTTCTTGAATTTCCATTTATAAACTTAAAGCAATTTCATCTGAGGGAATTTAAATAAAATCTGGAAGTGTTTAGAGGCGAATCATCTGCCACTTTTCAACTTTAATAAAGTCAGCAAAGCTCACATACATAATGTTTCTTGCTGCCTCATAGGAAAAAAGGTTGAAACAATAATCTATCAATGTATAGATTTCATGTAGTTTGAAAATTTTAAATACTTTCTTTTTTTAAAGATTTTATTTATTTATTCATGAGAGACACAGAAAGAGACGCAAAGACACAGGCAGAGGGAGAAGCAGGCTCCATGCAGGGAGCCTGATGTGGGACTCAATCCCAGGACTGCAGGATCATGCCCTGGGCTGAAGGCAGGCGCCAAACCACTGAGCCACCTAGGAATCCCCTAAATTGTTATTTCTAAGACAAATGCTATATTGCTCTAGAGACCAGTTTGTGAAAGGGACTGGGAGCACATGTAATTTTCTTCACTTTCCTGTTTGTATGGAATAATGTGGTACAGTGTCACTATTTTCTGTATAAATCTTTATAATTATAGAACTTCAGATTAATATCTAGAATCATAGAATCTTGAAAGATTAGAACTGAAGAACCTTTGCATATTATGAAATCAAAACCTTTTATTTTTCATGTAGGGATCCCAATATCCAGAAAAGAGAAGTTACCACTTTCAATTACATAGTTTATTACTAAGGTGGAAATTTTATATTCCCCCAGAATAGCATGCTTATCTCATTTCACATAGACTTTTGGTTGTGTTGTAATCAATAGTGAGTTATTATTTCTGAACCCATGAACTCCTTTTACTAGTAGTGAATACATATCACAGCTAGTTTTATAGATATATGCGTTATAAAAGCAATACCCATAGTTTTTAAAATTATACTTGGCATGAATGTAAGCATTTCAAAGCTTTCCTTTGTACTCTGTTATAAACATCTTTTACTTCTTTTGAAGTCTGTGTGATATACATACAAGCAATTAAAACCTCTCCCCTCTTGGGTTTGGAGACACAAGGTCTTCTTAATTAAAATCCAAACAAAAGCTACTGGTAAAAATTAATACTATATGATTAAGGCCTAAAGTATTGTGATACAGTAGAATCACTGTTAACTGTTGGGATTAAAAGAAATCGATATGTTGGGGAAAAGATCAGTTGGATCTAATTAGTGAAATCAATGTTTACATAAAAGAAAATGCTGAAATTTAGTAACAAATTCTGGTTATAAATATAACCCTGGATAAAGTTGTTCTTTGTTATTATTACATTGACCACATCATCATGTCTTAAATTCATTGAATAAAAATCTAAAACTTTTTTGGTAGATATTATAATTAAAAACATAGAACTTTACTTTAAAATCATATCTAGTTTAAAAATTTCAGTTTTATAAATGTTCTATATAAAAATAGTCAACAATTGCAAAGTATTTCTATTGATTCCATCCTAAAATGCTAATTTTAGCAATAACTACAGTCTGGAGTGGGAAAGGAGGCAAAAGTGGTTAGAAATAAAAAAGATCCAAAGTATTTTTACACAATTATGATTACATTAAATATGTATTAGTCTATTTGGTGACATACCGAAATAAAAGAGAATACATTTTGATATAATTCAAAAACAAGACATTTCACTTTTTTCTTCCTGATTGCTGTGATGAAAATAAACATTATAACCAGCATGGAGAAGGAAAACTATTACTAATTGCAGCCTAGATTTTAAGTAAAATGAAGGTCATTAGCAATTTCCTGGAAGCCATTCAGATTGCTTACCAGGAAATGGTAGCTAGCAGGACATCTGTAATCCTCCTGTGTGGAATTAGTGAAAACATACTAAAGCTTTAATGATGTGTGTTAGACTTTGGCTTATGGTGGAACCTTTCTCTATCAACCTAGCTCATATTTCATTGAATACAAACGATTTTTTTTTCAGTATTAGAGTACAAACCCTGAATTGAAAATGGCCTTTAATATCCAACCACATATACATACCTTAATACACACCTGTAGATTGGGGTATGGTTCATAGCAGAATGAGAGATGACAGGGTAACGGAAAAACAGTGGGAATCTGGAAGTGAAATGTGCTTGGGCAAATTGAAAGAAATTTCTTCTATAACTTGGAATGCTGATTTCACAACATTTTGAATGGTGAATTTAGTCCCATTTTTAGTAGCATCTTCTAATCTCAATGAAGAGATAAGCAAAGCTGACTATCAAGTGAAAATACCTTACAGGACATAAATTTAAGTCTGACTGACTCTGCATTGTTGTAGGAGAAATGGGGTCACTGATTCAGAGACTTCTGGCATAGCATCTCCATGTTACCTGAATAATTGGTTGTCCTAATAAGGGTAACATGTCTGGAGCTATAAAGAATGACAAAATAAAGCCAAGGAGAGTATACACTCCAGTTTGTGTGGAAAATTATATATACACAGAAAACTGCTGGAAGGATATTTAATAATTAAACTGTTAACAGAGGTTGACTATGAAGTAAAAAATAAAAAGTATGAGACAGGCTGATTGTTAAGCTTGTACTGTATAGTTTGTACTGTAGTTTGTTTTTTTTTAAAGCCATGTATATGCATTGGTTTTTCAATACAAAAGACTTTTTTTAAAAAAAGACTGCAGTCTTCAATGAAAATGAAAGGATTTTTTCCTTATTTGTATAAGAGAATATGGATAATACTGCTTTCCTGGCTTTAGATTTTGTTGAGAAGATTAGAGAGAAAATATGTAGTATTTCACATAGTATAGAGTAGGGATCCACAAGTATTATGGGTAGGCAACAACACTTGGCAGAGTTAAAGCACTTGAAATAATAAATATTTACTGATGAAATGATAAACTGAGTCCTCAAACTTTTTGATCTCAGAAGTCTTAAAGTGTATGGAAAATTCTAAAATTCTTTTGCTTCTGTGGTATATCTATTAATAGTTAATTGTGTTAGAAATTAAATCTGAGAAATTAAAAATATTTAATTCACTTAAAAGTTATAAAATAAAGGGGCGACTGGGTGGCTCAGGTGGTTGAGCATTTGCCTTCAGCTCAGGTCATGATCCTGGGATCCAGACCCACAGTTGGGCTCTCTCCTCAGTGGGGGTCTGCTTCTCCCTTTCCCAATCTGCCCCTTTCCCCAACTCATGTTCTTTCCCTCTCTCTCTCTTTCACTCTTGCTTTCTCTAATAAATTAAGAAAAAAAAAAAAAACTTTTAAAAAGTTGTAAAATTAAGTCTGCTACATATTAACATAAAAACTTACTTGTATGAAGAATAACTATATTTCCTAAAGTAAAAGTAATTTAATGAGAAGGATGGCATTCTTTTACATTTTTGCAAATCTCTTTAATGTATGGTTTAATACAAGATAGCCAGACTCTCCCATATCTTTTGCATTCAATCCGTTTGATATGTTTTGATTGAAGTATATGAAGAAAAGCTATCCTAATATTGCTATGTAGTTGACAAAGGGAAAAGTGTCTTGCAGCCTTTTCAGATAGTTGTGAATATTCTCTGATACTACATCAAATTTCACATTGGTAGGTCCAATGTAGAATCCCAAACCATATCAATGAACTTTTAATACTTTTACATTAAAAGTTATTAAAATCCATTAAAATCCATTGGTCCAATTTGAACTTTGAATCATTTGTTCCATGCATGATTTTGTACTGGCATGCACTGGTCTTTTAGATTATATTGTTTCACTGAGTTATGCATCTCTTCCTTAGGTTGGCATATTCCATCAGATAGTATCAAAAAATCACATTCATCAATATTACCCTTAATCTTATTAGAAATTTTTTTAAGTATTTGAAAACTGTCATGTTAATGATGGTAGAGAGAAATTTTCCAAAAATCTATTTTTTCCTTGAAAGTTCAAATTATATTATTTTAACTAACACTATCAGTTATTTTTTTATAAATTTATTTTTTATTGGTGTTCAATTTGCCAACATATAGAATAACACCCAGTGCTCATCCCATCAAGTGCCCCCCTCAATGCCCATCACCCAGTCACCCTATCAGTTACTTTTTGAAGTGAGAGGCTCACTTTCTAAATAATAAAGTACAAATAAGGGTATTTTGTCTTGTTCTTTTAAATAAAACTGGATTTCTATGCAAAAAGCTATGAAAAACTTCAAGTTGCAAAAAAAAAAAAAATTTCAAGTTGCAACTCAAACAGTAGCACAAGTGATTTTCATTGAGACAACTAGTATACTTAGATAATAATAAGTGGTCATCACACAGAATATTAAGAGCTTTTTAAAAAACTCTATAATCAGGAGTCTTCTAACTCAAGATCAAGAGTTGCATGCTCTACTGACTAAGCCAGCCAGGTGCCCCTCATCACACAGAATATTAAAAATATGTGTACTTATGGAGCACCTGGTTAGCTCATTTGGAGGAGCATGCAGCTCTTGATTTTGGGGTTGTGAGTTTAAGCCCCACATTGTCCAGATAAATAGGGACACCTGGGTGGCTCAGCAGTTTAGCGCCTGCCTTCAGCCCAAGGCATGATCCTGGAGTTCCAGGACTGAGTCCCGCATCGGGCTCCCTGCATAGAGTCTGCTTCTCCCTCTGCTTGTGTCTCTGCCTCTCTCTGTGTTCTCATGAATAAATAAATGAAATCTTTAAAAATAAATAAATAGATAAATAAACTTTAAAAAGAACTTAAAAATATGTGTACTTTAAAGTCATTACTTAATATAATTGTTTCATCAAAGAAATTCTTAATTGAAACAGAATTTTTTGTTTTACTACAACTGTGATGGTGAAGAATACAATGACTACTAGTAGAGTTAGGTGCCTTTAATTCAGGTGTTTAAAGGAGGGGACCAGCTGTTTTAACCCACTATTTCATTTGCATTGTCAGTGCACATGTCAGCACTGTAACATGCAACTAATGCCTTATTATTATTATGAAAACAGTATTGACCTCAGGGAGACCTTGGAGAGTTCTTTGGGACTCCAATGTGTTCATAAACCACACTTTGAGAACCACTGGACTAGAACCTTAAAATACATACATACACACATACTTAAATAATCAATTTATTAGTAATAACTACAAAGCAAATCCATTATATTTAAGAATTCAAAGATTCTATGAAGACTCTGAATGAAGTTACTGGCTTAAAGAAGTTGCATTCTTCTCTGGAATAGGAATTGTGGTATATTAAACATGAGGTGTAGAGTTGATCAGATGTGGGTTTGAATCATGGTATAAATTGGACAATTTATTTAACATTTTACTCTCATCTTTCTAACCTTCAAAGTGAAAAAAAAAACATACATGCACTTCAGGATTATTGTCAGTGTTTGTAAAATGACTAACAGAATAAGTCTTTTGTAAATAGTAGTTTGCCAGTAGGAATAGGGAATAAGAGGAGCTATGTGTTGCCCGTAGGGGCCTGGAACCATTTAGTACTTCTTGTAGCACAAATTATTTCATAGGAAATGATTAGATATGTATAAGTTGAGAGGAAGTTCTAATACTCCAAGAGATCAGTGTTATTACCCAAGTCAAATTTACAGTCTAGTCTATGTCCCCAGTGTTGGCTTAACCAAAAAATGATAACCACTTTACTAACAATAAGCTTACATTTTTCAGGTAAGCTAGGCCTTTATTTCACTTCAGTCTTCTTCTTTTTTTTTTGAATAAATGTAAAAAGTTTAAAAGTATACATTTGTGACAACATTTATATACAGTGGAGTCTTGGAAAAAAAATACATGGTATAGTAATAATCTCATTGCTGTTTATAGGCCCAGGAATGCTCTGCTTCTGGCATCCTAGGTGCCAGGGTATACCATATTTCTTTGCTGTAGAGTCAGTTCTTGACCAAATTCTTATGGGATATATATGTCACATTAAGAGCTGGCCCATACTACTAGACCTCCCACACACTTACTATTTAAGTCATTTGTCTGAATTAAAAAAAAAAAATCTAAGGCTAACCACTTAATAAAATGTGTGTATTTTCATCCAAATGGTGTTTTCATGAATAAGACCCTTGAAATAGGCATAAATTGTACATTATTCTCTACATTTTTAAATGTGTTGCTACTGTTGGTAATTACCACTGAGTGCATATTTAATGCACTGAGGAAATTTGATGCAATTATTCCGTTTATTTGTGATTCCCCTTCAATCCAAATGTCTGCATTAAACTATTGAAAAAGAAAACTACAGAGAATTTAGGTCATTTAAAAAATGCACACATTTTCTGAACTCTGCTTATAAACTTGTATTGCACTAACCAAAATAAAATTAAAATGAACCAGCATTATAAGAGATAGGGTTCAAAAGTTTAGGTAATTTTGAATAAAATTACCTTTTAAGTATAACCTTAAAGACTCTGGGCCAATTGCTTCTTACAGAAGTCAATAAGAGATGGGTATAACTGAGCTCAAAATTCAGCTTGTTTAACTTAAGACAAATTCTTTTTCCTCCAGCCTCTTTTCAGTACTTAAGAGCTGATTACACCTGGAAATGAATTGAATAGACCTAAGTTGGTAGCTCTTAAAAGTCTTCACAAAATGGTAGAATCCACAGAGGGAAAGTCTGTCTTTTCCGCGAGCGCCAGGCCTTTTTTAAAGCTCAGAGAATTGGGGTCCTGAAAAAGATCTGTAATGCTGAAAGAGTCTGAAAATAAGAAGAGTGTAAGAGGGGTGCAGCTTTTGTAGGCCCACTTTTTATCTTCTTCTTTGATCACCAGCTGGTAAGAAAAATGCACACATTTCTCAGAAATGATTCAATATCATAAAAAAAAAATGGTTTGGCCGGGAATAGAGTAAGACAGAAGGACATAGGTATTAAGTGGGAAGAAGGAACTCCATATCCATTTTGTGCAGTAGACATCATCTGGGTTCCCTTTCAAGTTAATACGCAACTATTCATTGTGCATGTTTTAATAATATTCTTAAACATCTCTCTAGGGCTAAGGAAGAGATGAGATTTAAAATGAGATCGATCCCATGGCTTTAAAAATATGTTTCTTCATGTAATAGTAATGAGAGACCTGTGTTCTTATGCTTAAAGTTAAGAGTTACATTCCTATTAACATTTGTTTAACTAGGCTTCCATCACAACAGGTGCACAATTATTTTTATGAGTAAAATATTATCAGCCTTCAAAATTAGCCAGGGCAAAATGCAAGTTGTCTGATTAAATAATCAGAGCTGATACTTAAAATACATTTGATTTCCACAGGAATTTTAAAATGCAAAGTCCCAGTCTCTTATTCTGATATGTTGAGGGAGTTGCAATTGTTTGTAGTATGTAAGTTGTAGCTTATACTGTAACTAGTTTGATACATTTCACATAATTCAGTTGACATTATGAGACAAACTACTAAAAATATAGTAATAGTTTATTGCTTCTAGCCTAACATTTTAATCTACCAATAAAATAGTATTCTGCTTCATATTAAATCAATAAAAAAGAAGTCACTTTTCCTTTGAAGACTTTTTAAGCTCAATTAAAAGTCACATAAAGCTTAAAAAGTTAAAAATCCATGGTATTCTTATTTAAATTTAATGTGTGGAGGGTTAAAAAATACAAATATAAATTTCGGAATAATAGTGTATAAGTCACATACACGAAAATTACTGAGTATTTTGGGGAACAACAAAGACTCCCAAATGGTAAAAATTAAGCAATCAAACAAATGAAAAAAAAAAAAAAATGAACAAGAGCGAACAAAACCAAGTGCAGGAACCCTACACACACACATACACACACACACGCACACACACACACATATGCACACATGCACGTGCCCCTGTGCACTAAATAGGAATCTTCTCTAGGAGGCACCTTCACTGTGGTTAAGAAGTGCTACAACAGTGCAGCTGTTAGAAACCAATTACAGGCAGGTAACTGTTTGTTTTCAAATCTAAATCTGTTTGTCAATCAGAAGAATGCAATGAGTCAGAAAGGGGATCTCAAATACAAACCACAGGGTAAGTCAGAGCACCTGGAATGGGTCCAAGCCACAAGAATTAGGGAAGGAGTATAGATGGAATCAAAACCATACATGTGCACATGGCTCCTGTCTTTGACCAACTTTTCAAATAGACTCAGAAGCAGAGATTATTGAAGAAAAATGTCAGATTTCTATTGAGAGCAGTCTGATTTTAAGATTTGTTAGAAATGTGGTTATTTATGGAACAGTGATTGTAGGAGACATCTAAAGATCTTTACAATGAAAGACCTTTGTAAAATTGGCTCATAATCATCCTTTTAAAATGAAGATTTAAACTTCTTTTTTAATTTCAAAGAATATATATACATACATATGTATATATGTGTGTTTATACACACACACACACACACACACACACACACACCGTATTATAAACAGGTAGGTTTTTACTACTTCGAAATGCATCTATGGCACATTCCAGCTAATATAGTTATTAATGAAAAACTTTAGTTTTATCTGGACCCAAGAATACTTTTTACTCAAGTTAGTAAAACCACCTCTACTTTTTAAATATGCAGCTGTTGTGCTTGGGTTGCAAGATTTCAAGAGACAGTGAAGGATACAAAGAGTGCTTTACGTAAATCTACATGGCTAGAAGTTTTTCCATGCTGAAATGTGGGAAAACCTACTGAGAACCTAAAGTTTAAGTTGGTAACATCAAGGGAGCATAAATAGAAGTTTATTAAGAAAGCTAAAGAAAATGAAATGGGCACAACCATTCTGTGGTTTTACTTAAACACAGGCTTTCATATCCATTGAGAGTCCTGGATTTCTTGTTGACTGGTTACTGAAAGAAGCTCTTTTATTTTTCCAGCCATAGTTTAGTGACGTAGGCATTTGCCTTGAAGCATGATGGCCCTGCTGTAATCTCCACGGTTGACTGTATATTTCTCAGCCATGACTATCACAGTTTAGGGTTGCTGTCCCAGATGGATGCTGAAAAGCATTTTACTGGAGTAATCATTACTTATCCTGGTCTTCCTTTTTGCATATTATTCAGTGTTGGTGTCAGGAAGAAGAGGAGGGGATCACCACTACTGGATATGGTGCTCTCTCTACCAGGACCATCTTTTAAATATTTACAAAGGCTTGTCTGAGTGGAATCAGAATTAATGACCAAGAAACAAATGAGTAAGAAGTGATGAATGAGATGAATTGAAATACTGGACAAAACTAGTTGTGATTTTTTTCAATTAGAAAGAAGAGTTTACTTAAGATTGCAAGAATGACTCTGAGGAGATTTTCTGTATTGTATTTCATAAAGAAAACCAGAAGTAGGAACAGAAAAAAAAATTCCTTTTTGCCTTCATGTTGAATTTATTGTGGTTGACACTGACAGAAACTTTCTTACTAACCAGGGAGGGATCTCTAGAATTCATCTCATCCATCCCTCTGCTTTCAAGAAGGAATGCATTTATAGAATCTCAATCAATCAACAAATCTTTTTTAGTGCTTACTATTTGCCCCCCATTGTGTTAGCCTTTGTGGAGTTTACAATATTTCATATTTTCCACCAGTCAGACATGAGAAATTCCTTTTTTAAAAAGTTTTTTTTTAAGATAGGTCTTTAAAGACCTACAGAGGAGCAAGAGAGGAGGGTGCTGTCAAAAGCAAAGACTAACATTTACTGAGCAAATACTGTGTGTCACGATGCTTTTGTTTATTTTATCTTACTTAATCCTCAAACCAATGGCATGAGGTCAGCATCATTATCCTCCTTTTGCAAAGGAAGGAACAGAGGCTCAGGAAAATGTTTCTGAAGACACAAGATAATAATGGACAATCCAGGTTTTGAATGGAGGACTATACGATGCTTCAAGTTTATGCTCTTTCCACCAAGATGTGCTAATATCTCTTCTGGTCATTATTGGGATCCCTTTCCTTATGGATTTTTCCAAGTCTCCCAAGTCTCTTTGAGCTAAGCAAACAGAAAAACAAAAACAAAATCAGACAAACAACAAAAACAAATTACTTTTTTTTGAGATCAATGGGGGGTTTTGGTGTACTTTGGATTTTTTTTTAAAGATTTTATTTATTTATTCATGAGAGACATGGGGAGAGAGAGAGAGAGAAGCAGAGACACAGACAGAGGGAGAAGCAGGCTCCATGGAGGGAGCCTGATGTGGGACTCTATCCCGGGTCTCCAGGATCACGCCCCGGGGCTGAAGGCGGCGCCCTGGGCCACCAGGGCTGCCCTGTACTTTGGATTTTTATTTGCTGTCAAGGATTATTTAATATTATTCTGTTTTTTTCTTAGGGTAATATGCTCTATAATTCAACAGTGAATCATCTCTGGTTATTAGACAGTTAACAGAGTGCCTAGATATATCAGGAGAATAATTGTAGGACATAAACTTTAGAAACTCTGGATGCTGTCTAGACTACTAGTATCCTTACATTTCTAGCATAGTGACATGTATTTTTGTGTGTCTACTGCAAAAATTTATGAGCCATGAATAGAATTTTAATAATAAATTATACTATGGTTAATAATTAAAGTTAGGAAAAATAGTTAAGGGAAGATTGTCATCTTTCACTTACAATGACCACTTACTATTATGCCTGCAAAATGTATCACACACTGGAATCTATTAAGTATTTGTCTCAAAGTTCTTTCAATTCATACTACAATTTTCTGATATCTCTGCAGATATTTTAGAAATCAGCTTTGCTCTTTGCTCATCAGGAAAATGAAATAGCTGGTACTAGTGGAAAAACAAGTGTTTTGAATACGAGGATGTATAGAGGTCACTGTTATTTAGAGGATTAAGTTACTAGATTATCTTAAACAGTTTCCAAATAAACAATTTTCATTTCTTGAGAAGAAGGCCAAGAGAAATCAGACCCAGGAGTGTGCTTAAAAAATCTCATAGGTTAGACAGATACCTTAATTCTGGCTAAAGTCATGAATGAGGATATGAATATTGAATCTTTTGGCAGGAAATAGCATGTAGCCAATCAACACTAGCATCGCAAGAGCTGGGGCATAATGGTTATTGATGTGGCTGAGTCACTGTAAGTGAGCTAGCAAGCAGAGATGCCCAAGGACACAAATTAGGAACATGAAGCACCTAGTATCCAGGTATCCAAGCACCCATAGGTTAGATAACAAGAGTCAAAGGTAAACTCTGCTAAAAATGGGAATCAGGACATAAGATACAGAAGAAGCTCTGGATAGTAGGCACCCAGTAATTCAGCACTGATAGGGAGCAAGAAATAGATTACTACCAGTGGTGCTGATATGAGAGTCATGTGACCTCTGATCCTAGAGTAGAGATTGCTTAGTTCTAGTTATCTGCTTGGTATAGCTAGATGAAAGGAAGATTTTTTCTGTATTACACTAAATCTCTGTTGCCCAATATAGAAGTTATTCACCACATGTTGGCTATTTAATAAATTCAAATCAATTAAAATAAAATTAGAATTTAGTTCCTCAATCAGATGAACCACATATCAAATATTTATTACCACATGTGATCAGTGGCTACTGTATTGGGCAGCAAAGATATAGAACACTTATATTATGACAGAAAACTCTATTTGACAATGTTCTATATTATACTAGTCATAAAGGCTAGTTTTGGAGAGTTCTAACACTGTCAAAATGTGGAATCTTCAAGTGTCTGTAATAAGACATCTCTAATACAGTATACATTAAAGAAGTAAAAAAAATTGATATTATGTCAAATTTAGGGAGGTTTCTGAAAATAGGATTTTTGATGGAAGAATTGTATTATATGAAGTTAATTTTGAAATTGGTGTTCATATTTTTTTTACCAATTTGCATATGTTGCAATAAATACAGAGATTTTTTTTTTCACCAAGGAACATCTGTTAAAATCCTGTTGGAATGGATCATAACTTATGTATAAACTGCTGAAATTATATTAAAATCTATTTTTCTCACATGTATACTGTATGCTAGGTGAAGTATATTGGTTTTTGTAAGTTACTTGAAATTACCTCATCTCCACTGATGGCTGTTGGGAAAGTTGATCCTTCTATATTTCTTTCTTCAAACTGTCCACAAGGTTCTTCCCATTTTCAGTGCTATTTTTCATTGTTTTTAATACAGATTTTGTGTGTTTAAGTGTGTGTCACAGAAAGACAAAAACAACACACAAGGAAAGATAGAGAGGGAGACATTAGACATGCTAAGAAAAATGGAATAAAATACAGGTTTTTCCCTTGTCAAAGAAAATTCAAGTATCAGAGAAAAGGAGAACCATTTTCATTTATGTTGGTATCTAACTTTTCTCTAATATCTTAAACCCATGCCCCTGAGAATCACTCCCACTCAATTTTGTGGTTTCTAGAGGAAAATCCAAATCCCTTTGTTCAAAGGTACTAATTTTTTTTTAAGAGTTTATTTATTCATGAGAGACACACAGAGAGAGAGGCAGAGTGAGAAGCAGGTTCCATGCTGCCCGACTTGGGACTCGATTCCATGTTTCCAGGATCACGCCCTGGGCCAAAGGCGGCACTAAACCGCTGAACCACCTGGGCTGCCGAGGAACTGGTTTTTGACTTTGGCATGAAGGTTCTTGAACAGACCTGGTCACTGATATGGTACCAAAAAAATGGGGTACACCTCGCTTGTTGATTCCACACTGGCTTAAAATTAAATAGGCAATTCACAGAAGAGGATGCCTGAATACTAGGGAAATGCAGATTAGAGCAATAATAAGATACTATTTCATATCTATCAGACTGGCAAAGATTAAATGTGAGGAACTGGGATTCTCATAAACTACTTGTAGGAATGTAAGTTTATATATCCACCCTGAGTTTAACTAGATCTAGCAAAGTTGAAGATGCACATATTCTATCAACTAGCAATTCAGTATATATATATATATATATATATATATATATATATATATATATATATGTAGGTATATATATCCCAGTATACATACACATACACACACACACACACATATATATACACAAACACATATATATATTCTAAAGAAACTCTTGCATGTGTGCAAGAATGTTCCCTGTAGCATTGTTTATAAAGTAATCAAAATATAGAAGCAGTCAAAATAAACAAGAGTTATATATATCAACATGTATGAATTTGAAGACATGAATAAATGAAAAATGACACAAAATTATATATCTAGTATATGATAGATTGATATAACTAAAACATGTAAAAGTACCATAAATATTTTCTTATAAACCCACATATAGTAACTGTGTAAAAACAGGTTTTGAAAGGATAAACACTAAATTTAGTATAATTAATATTACAAAAAATAAAAACAGGCTCTGCCTCAAGGGCACAGGAAACAAACAAATAAATGTGATTTGTTATTATCTGGTATGGAGCCACCCTCTTTACTCAGACTATCCATAGTGCTTGCTCTTTGCTTTACCAACAGAGGCTTTTAAAGTTGCTTAAGCCTCTTTTGTTTAAAGTGTGACTCTTGGCCTCCCCTTGACTTCCTGTTACAGAATGGGTCAGGATATTTGAGTCTTCAGACAGTCAGGTAGAAGAGATTCTTTTTATAAAAATTAAACTTTTTTCATTAATATGGCATTGTAGATAACACCTTCAGGATACCCTACAAATCCCAACCCTATTTTCATTTATTTATATTTTCATTAATTCCACTCATGTGTCCTCAACATTTTTGAGAGGCTTTTATATGCTAGATATTGGGAATAAAAAGATGACTAACAAATGGTTTCTACCCATAAGGAGGTCACAGTTTATAATGGCATAGGGAGATAATTATAACACAGATAATTATAAACTTTTTAGCTCATGCTTTAGAGGATGCTAAAGAGGGAATTCATTCTAATATTATTAAAGGGTTTTTTTTTCCCCTTCAAAGTAAATAAAAGAATTATCTCTCAAAGAAAGGGAATCATTTGTATTTATGGATCAGTGTCACATTTTCTTTGGTATTTCAAATCCATAACAACTAGGGTTAGTATTTAAATTTCCAGCCCAGACCTCCTTTTTGAGCTCAAACCTTATATATCCAGTCTTCTACTATACATTTCTACTTGAACACTTTAAATTTAACATGTCTACAATGGAATTCCTGATTTCTTTCCCAGATCTACTGTACCTAAATTCTTTCCCATCTCAGTTAAAAAGCAACTCTGCCCTGGGTCCTGAGGTCACAAACCTTAAAGTTAACCTTGATTCCTCGCTACAAGAAATAGTTTCCATTTATCTTTCTCTATGCCTTTTAAATTCACTCTGTGCACTGAGAACAGTACTGAGTTCCCTCTCTTTTTGACATCCATTTGGGGTCAACCCAGGAGAGGCTCAGGAGAGCTGGGGGAGAGTAAGGTTGGTGTCCTCTTCCTCTTCACAGCTCTTTCCTTGCTGCAGGTTGGTGGTGGCCCTTTCATGACCCTGTCCATACAACTATATTCTCTAGGTTCCAGCAACCATCCTTTTCCCATATGCTTTAAGGCCTCAGTATGATAACAGCTTCATTTTATAACTAGCTCCTGGGTATATCACTATCCCTTGTTGTTTTCCTTAAAACTTGCTCCATATTTTTGTAAATATTTAATTCTTCTCAAATTACCCAAGTTTAAATGCCACTACCATTACTTGGTCCAGGCCACCAATCTCTCTTGCATGGATTATTGTACTACGCTTTCACCCTTGTCTCCATACAATCTGTTTTCCACAGAAAAGCAAGGTGGATCCTTTTAAAATGTCAGTTAAACCGTTATCACTCTTTGTCTGAAAAGCCTCTAATGGATCCCCATATTAATTTGAATAAAGGCCACAGCTCTTACAATGGCCCAAAGGCCCTACAAGATAGATATGACCCTCTCCTTCTTCTCTAAATTCATCTTCTATTACTCTCCTAAACGAAAGCTGTTTCTCTACTCAAAACACTGCCCTCACCAAAGAAATGTGAGTTTTCCACACCAAACAATTTTTCAACACTCTGTGGACACAAACTGGGTATCCTACAATTTAATTCAATTTTCATATAAAAAAAAACAGATTTAGCACAGGCTGCCCACACAACAGATTAAAGGCTTAATCCCACATGACTGCTGTCCACTTCCGACACCAATTATGTGTCATGGGTCCCCAGTTCATCCACACTTCTGTCCAAGTTGATTACAAATCAGGAGTTCCCCAAACCCCCTCTTCAGCTTGATTTTTTGTTTTAATGGCTCACAGAAGTTGGGTAAACCCTCTACTATTACTTTTTTGTTATGAAAGATACAAATGAATAGCAAGATGAAGAGATATATGGGGCAAGGTGTGAAGGTCCTGAGCATAGGACTTCTTTTCCCATGGGGTATGGGAAGCTCCACCTTCCTGGGATAAGGATGTATTCACCAACTCTAAAGTTCTCTGGCTGTCTTCATTCAGGATTTTTATGGGGTTCCATTACATAGGTATGATTGATTAAATCATTGGCCACTGGTGATTAAATTAGTCCCCAGCCTCTCTCCCCTCCCCAGAGGTCAGGGGTAAGGTTGAAAGTTCCAACTTTCTAATCACATAGTTGGTTCCTCTGGCAAGCAGCCCATATCCTGGAACTATGTAGGGGCTCATTAAGAATCACCTCATAAACATAAACTCAGGTGGGGTTGAGAGGGGCTTATTATGAGCGATAGACACTCCTCTCACTCTTACTACTCAGGGAATTTCAAGTATTTTTGAAGCTAAAACTGGCGATGAAGACCAAATATATATTTGCTATATCAAAATATCACCTCTTCCTGTTGCTCTTTTTTACTCATGGTTTCTTTACCTACTAATTTCCCCTAACAGTCACACACCTCAGGACCTTTGCATTTGTTGTTTATTCTTCTTGGAATGCTCTACTCCTCAATACTCTCTTGGATCATTTATCTAGCTCTTGCTTAATTAAGTTCTTGCTTAATTGTCATTCTCAGAGAATCCTATCATGACAATCTTATTTAACATTGGAACCTCTTCTACCTACTTAGCTTTTTTCCCCCATAACATTTGCTGTATCTTAATATACTTTTTAGTTTTTAATTTCTTTATTATCTGAGTTTCCCCACTTGAAGGTAAATTGCATGAAAACAGTTTGTGTGAGTTCACTGCTTGACCCAAGGTGTATAACAAATATTTACTCAATGAATGATTAAATGAATGTAGTGAATTTAAAAGATGTACGAGAAGCCTATGAGTGTCAGTGAAGACTGAGAAATTGCTTTTATTCTTCTGTCTTCTCACCCTGGCTTCTCCAGTATGCTTCTGCTTCTGAATGGAGGTTCTAGTTAGTTTATGCCTCAAGATCAGAATATCCGTCTGATCACTTATGCCATTAGGCAGATCTCAAATTTGAAACTCAGATACAAAAAGTACCTCTTTTAACTGAACATCAAAAATACCTCTTTTAACTCAAGTAGGCAAGAGCGTAGACAATTTTGTTTCCATTGAAAAAGACAATAGTTCTAGAGTGTGTTTTGCTTCTTAGTATGATTCTTCTTGGCATGCATTGGATATTTTTCAAGGTAACCTTTATATTCAATGAATTTGCAATCCAAAACTTTATTGTACAATATAATAATTTTATTCTTTAATACAAAGAGGAAATATGAGATAGAGATTACTTATTTCTTTTCATTAATAGCAATTTAACTGAGGGAAGTTGTTAGTAACTATCTGCTAAGCAATTTTCTCATATCTCAAATACAAGATTTTCTGCTTTTTTTCCTGAAACATACTAGGAAGCCTCAATTAAGACATCAAAATTTAACTCAGATATTAAATTTCAGTTCGTATTACACAACTGCAAGGAATCTTAGAAGGTCAATCCTATTTTTTTCATTCATCTTTCCAGAAATTTTTAAAAAGGGACAGTTTCTATTATATCAATAAGAATAACTAGACAAGAAAATAGGAATTTCTTTTTTTATTTCTCAGAGAGAGAAAGAGAGAGAACATGAATGAGGTGGTGGGGGAAAAGAAGAGGGAGAGGGAGAAGAAGAAGGAGAGAAGGACTCCCAAGCATGCCCAGTGTGGAGTCCAACAGAAGACTCAATCCCATAATGCTGACATCATGACCTGAGCCAAAATCAAGAGTTGGATGCTTAACTGACTGAGCCACCCAGGCACCCTGTAAACAGGAATTTCTTTGTTTAATGCATTATACTGTTTGTTGACCATTGATATATAAATTATTTCCCGTAGTCTAACTGAATCTGCTCTAACCTTTGTGATGTGTCTTAGGTTTCTGAGTGGAGTTTGAAAGACACATCATTTATTACCAAGACAAAGAAACCATTTATTGAACTTCTGATGTGTGTCACGCATTTTGCATCCTTGTTTGCTAGTTGTTTGGCAGTGTCTCTATTAAATATAATTCACCATAAAATCCACCCATTTAAAGAATATAATTCAGCAGGTTTTTTAAAAGTATTTTCATAGAGTTGTGCTGTTATCATCACCATCAATTTGAGAATATTTTTATCACCCCAAAGGAATCCCTTATCATTGAGCAGTCATCTTCCATTTCTCTCCAAATTTCCCAGCCCCAAGTAACCACCAATCTACTTTCTATCTCTATAGATTTGTTTATTCTGGATATTTTATATAAATGGAATTATATGTGTTTTTTTGTGATGAGCTTCTTTCACTTAGCACAATGTTGTCCAAGTTCATCAATATTGTGGCAGATATTAGTCTATCATTCCTTTTCAAGGGCAAATAATATTCCATTATATGGATCTATGCCACATTTTATTAATTCACTCATCAGTTGATGGCCATGGATTGTTTCCATTTTGGGGTTATTATGAATAACGCTGCAATGAACATTATATAAGTTCTGGTGTGGATGTATGTTTGCATTCCTCTTGATATGGACCCAGTTCCTTTTGAGGAACTGCAGACTATTTTCCAAAGCAGCTGCACCATTTTTCATTACTACCAGCAGCGTATTAGAGTTCAAACTGCTCTACATCTTCACTCTCTTTTTTAACAATATTGAAAAATATTTGCTTATCAATATTTAACAACAGTTATTCTGGACAGATACCATAAATCTTATTTCATATATGAACAAACAAAGGCTCAGAAAAAGCATAAAAAATTGTCCAAAACCATAAAACTAGTTTTTAACTCAGCTCTAATTCAAAACTCATGCTTTTTATTCATTCTTAAATTATATTTTTTCCTGGAATAGTTTTGAGAATCATTTACATTTAGCACATATTTGAGTGCTTCCTATGTCTTTGGAGTTGGGAAAGCAGTTAACTCAATTTACTTGTAGTCTGATAAGACTAGAGTCTCAGAATTGTTTACATATAGGTCAGCAATTTTAGGTCTATTTTAATACTCTTAAAAATTAATGAAGACCCAAAGAACTTTTGTTTATGTGGCTTTTGTCTATTGACACATTTAGTATTAGAAATTAAGAAAAATTTAAATAATTATTAATTACAAAGTATACTGTAAGTTGATATTTAATAAGATTATTTTTTAAATCAAGAGTTTTTAAGTGAAACTGACATTAAGAAAAGTACACGTGCACTTGTGATGAGCACTAGGTATTATATGTAAGTGATGAATTACTACATTCTACTCCTGAAACCAATACTACATTATACACTAACTTGAATTTAAATAAAATCTTGGAAAAAAATAAAATGAATAAAAAAATACATATGTGTGGTTACAAAGACTTCAGTGACCACTAAGTAGTACAATTCTGTCACTGGCTTGATTTATGATAAGGCACTAGTAATTCTACTTATCATTGGCTTTCCATCTTTATCATAAATGCCAATGCAGTGAAAAAGACAAAAAGATAATAGTAATATTATAATATAATTTTATGCATATAGCATTCATATAAAAGTGGACCCTGATGATGTTCAAAATGCTTTTTGAAAAGTATGGGTCAAGTAATAGATGTAAATATAATGGTAGTGAGGAGAACAAAACTTCTCCCCCGAAAAAGTTATATATTTATTTTTTAAATCTTTGATTATTATTCAGTATACACACAATTATTTAAAACATTAATTTAGAAGGAACCTAATTTCTTTAAATATCTTCTCACCTCAAATCCCATTCCCTTAACTTTCCTTACGTGATTCTTAGCAGAAATTTTTTTCTTTATGTTAGGAAGAAATAACTTATAAACAATTATGTGCCCTTGAGTGAGAGATATTTTACTCTTTTTTTAAATGCATGATTTTATTTAGTCTGTCTATTAATAACAAATATTTGAGAACATGTAATGATATTAATGGAACTCAAGTTCAACTTCAGTTTTTTACCTTTCAGTATTGGGTATTAATAAGAAAGATAGTCAAAATAATTATGGTCAAAATTATTATGTCAAACACATATTAAATGTTTGGTGTTAGTCTTAATCAAATTCAATTTTTGGTGTCAAGTTCTTTGATTGCAAGAAAGAACATTTGGTTGACTTCACTAAATAGAATATCTCTTAATCCTGAGATGATCTTTTCCTTGGTATTTCTTCTGCTGTTGATTATTAGCATATTATTGACCTTTGATTGTATGAATGAAGATAAATGGAGATCTACTCATCATGTTTATTCCAAATGATAGTACATAACCCATTACTGTAGTAATGAAGAGATAGGTCATGAAACTGCCCAATATTTTTGAGGACATTAGATTTAGCCCATGGAGTTTAGTCAAGATTCAGAAATAAAAGCCCTTATGACATATGGTACGTAGCCAAATTGGGAGCTTAAGAAAAGAACAAAGCCATAAATTGTTCTCTCTGTCAATGGTGATGGTGAATTTTCCCTGTAGCCTTAGACAGTCTCATTGCATTGCAGCCAAGATGGATGGGGAATGGGGCCTTCCACACACCTTCCTTGGGTGTATGGTGAGTGTGGGTGTTGAGATATTTTGTCCCTAATAGTTCTAAGAATTGTATAGCATCACTTATCACTGTACATTATTGTACAACAGAATATAGAAGTATATAAAGTTATAACATAAAATTCTCTCTTTGCTCTAGCCCCTGCTAGCCTATTTTAAAAATGGAATTTTTAAAATAAAAATGTTGCAGCTTGCATTTTTTTCTTTAATATAGATTTATCTCATTTTGAGGGATGAAACTTTTGTCTGTTTTTCTCACTAATCTGCAGAATTTAGAACAATACATAGAAGATGCTCAGTAGATATTTAATTGAATGAATGAATTCTTTACATTATCTTCAGAGATGTTTGCATAACATACCCAGATCAATGAAGAATAATTTGTTTATCCATTCCTCTATTGCTAAGGATTAGCGTATTTCCAGCTCTCACTTTTAAAGTAACACTACAGTAGAAAAAAATGAGTGGGAGAATGTTTGCAATATGAATAGATTAGACCTGAAAATGTGACAGTGAAATTACTTTTCTGGGGAATTTTACGTTTTTAGTGAAAATAATGTGTGCATGTGCGTTTGTGTTTGAGGTGGGCAGGTGTTAAAGTTGGACAGGAAAAGTGAGAAATGAGGTTAGATGGGCAAACAAGTACAAGATCATAAAGGGGTATGTAAGCCATTTAAAAAAGTCTGGGCTTTGAAAAGTTTAACTGGGTGATTGATGGGACCATGCCTGAATTTCCAACTACCATCTTCATCCTTGTGGATGTTGGAATAAACTGATATTTTGTAGTCAATGAAAATGTCTAATATTAGAACTTTATTAAACATTTAGAATAAAATATATCATAATTCTATATCATGTAACTTTTTTAATAATAAATTTATTTTTATTGGTGTTCAATTTGCCAACATACAGAATAACACCCAGTGCTCATCCCGTCAAGTGCCCCCCTCAGTGCCCGTCACCCATTCACCCCCACCCCCTGCCCTCCTCCCCTTCCACCACCCCTAGTTCGTTTCCCAGAGTTAGGAGTCTTTATGTTCTGTCTCCTTTTCTGTATATCATATAACTTTTATTCACTGTTGAGATAGATTCTAAACTTTTTTTTAAAAAATGATTTATTTATTTATATTCCAGAGGGAGAACATGAGTAGCAGGGGCAAAGACAGAGGGATAAAGAATCTAAAGTAGACTCTATGTTGAACATGGAGCCCAGTGCAGGGTTCAATCCTACAGCCCTGAGATCATGACCTGAATTGAAACCAAGAGTTGGACACCCAACTGACTGTACCACCCAGGTGCCCCAGGATAGATGCTAAAATGGATTTTTAATAATAGACATTATATGACTATATTGACAAGTATTTATTCAATATTTACTATGTGAAATCACTGTTTGAAGTGCTTCACGTGTATTAACTTGTGTTAACTTACTTGATGTATACAATACTCTGTTGTTATTCCAATTTTATAAAAGAGATCAGTAAGATTAAAGTTACAGTTAAGTTTTAAAACTAGGCAATCTGGCTCCAGAGCCCATGCTCTTAAACACATCTCCATACTGCTTCCTATATATTCCTAAAATATATAAACAAAACCTGTAAACTTACATATGAAACTATGATAAGTCAAAAATTAAGTTATATTTCATTTACAGAATGATATAAGTTCAACTTACGTATTCTTTTATTCCAGTTTTTTTTTTGTAAACATAAAGAGACAAAAATATATTTTGTGAGTTAGTGAATTTGCTGGCCAAACTAACATTAATTTTAATGTCACATTGTAAAAGAAGGAGGTTTTTAAATGTGGTGAGGTTACTCTCAAAGTTAACTTAAAAAAAATCACATCTAAATAGTTAGTGCTGGGTTGTAATACGATGTTAATCTAATGAGTATAGATGTCTTGTCAATCAACAAGTGGCTGTAAGGCAACCAGAGTTTATTTGTAGTCTTAAGGATTATAACTTAGGAGACACAGAATCCTCTGAAATTTAAGGTGTGCTTGGAGTTAGGAGGGGGGAACGCAGTTTTATAAAAGCAAAAACCATGAGGTTACATAACTTATTTTGAAAGAATTATGATTGGTGCTGGCAAAATTTAAACTATGTAATACACAATTGGCTATTTAGATGATAGGCTTTCCCATTATTTCTATTTCAGTTCAATTTGGAAGGATGTGTTCAAGGAGGTGGTGGAGTTGCAAATGACAAATTGTAATTGACAAAAGTCAAAGTTCATGGTGTTCCGACAGTTGAAACAGGAAATATGCATATAGCTCTACTTCCTTATTGTTCTTTTGACTCTGTTTTGAATGACTCTCTTAGCAATACTTACTTCATTTTGAATCCTGTTTCACATGTAAATGTCCACAATATGTTTACATTTAAGTTCGTGGTCACATAAATGATTTTTTTCTCATGCTACCAAGATGCTAATGAACTTTACAGATACAGGCAAGATGGAATGATTTTCATAAAAAAAAATTAAAATTTCAGAGAGAGTCTATAGTCATGGAATATTTCTAGATTATAACCTATAACTAGAAGTGTCCAACACCCTCATTTTACAAGTGGTGAAATGGAGGCCCAGAAAACCACTTCCACAAAGTGGCAAAACTAAAACTAGAACCCAGATATCTGGGTTTATAATCCAGTCATTTTCCACTATACAACTTCATAATCAATATTTTTAATATACTCTACTATTTCTTATTACACACCTTGCAAATCAGAAGATGAGCATCATACTATGTTTGAATTTTATTTTTTTCTATTTCTGTGACTTTCTATATACTAGCAAGCAATGAATTCTTACTAAATATATGCTTATGTGATTTATCCTGACCTCAGCTTGAGAGTTTTATCTGTTAATCTTAACAACTTTCTGCATTTCTGTTGTCCTACACTCCCAAAATCCACTGATTTTTTAAAAATCCCTTTTATGAAAAAGAGAGAAAGAGGCAAATCAAGAAACAGACTCTAAACTATAGAGAACAAACTGAGGTTACCAGAGGGAAGCTGGATGGGAGGATGGGTGAAATAGGTGATGGGAATTAAGCAACGCACTTGTTGTGATGATCACGGACGGTGTGGTACAGAAGTGCTGAGTCACTATAGTGTACACCTGAAATTAATATTACTCTGTATGTTAACTAACTAGAATTTAAATAAAAACTAAACAAAAAAGGTACGTGCAGATTTTCAACAACATAGGACATTGGTGCCCCTAACTTGTGTTATCAAGAGACATCTATAGTATGTGATCATACTAAAGGAAAACATGCTAAAATTGCCAGTTAAAAACAGATTTAAGTTAGATTGCCTTTCAGATCTTTTTGTTCTGCCTGTTTTTTCACAGTGTTATGCTACTTTTATTTCACTTAACATTATTACATGGCATTTTTTCATTTTTTAGAGGCTTTTCCTAAAATTGGTTAAAAATCTGATTTGCCTCTGTGTGATCAGCACCCACATGTAGATAGATCTGTTCACTTCATTTCACTATAATTGGACTTTCCATTTGTTTTCAGTTTTTCACTATCATCAGCGTTGTTTCAGTGAATATTTTTAACACATAGATTTTTATCCTGAGGAATTTAAGACTAGTGTTCTTTATATAGCTCTTGCTCTTATTTAAAGGCCATTAGGGGGCAGCCCGGGTGGCTCAGTGGTTTAGCACCACCTTCAGCCGGGGCATGATCCTGGAGACTCAGGATGGAGTCCCACGTCCGGCTCACTGCATGGAGCCTGCTTCTCCCTCTGCCTGTGTCTCTGCCTCTCTCTCTCTCTCTCTGTGTGTGTCTCATGAATAAATAAATAAAATTTAAAAATAAAATAAAATTAAATTAAAATAAAATAAAGGCAATTAGGATCTGGATAACCCTGCAGGTGCTCAGGTTTTCAAATACATGGGCCAATGAAATGCAAAGATTCTTGTGGTCCATAGTATTCCAATTGTTAAATTTGATCAATGGTGGGCACTGAAATCTTGCCAAGTGCATATGTAACTGTTTTACCTATGAAACATCCTGATTCGCTGTTTCTGAAAAGGTGTCATTTGAACTCTGATTAATCTCTTTAAACCAACCCATATGAAAACTTGTATGCTGAGGTTCCAGAGTGAAAGTCTTAGTATCCTCGAGCAAGTTGTACTTCTTAAGATATTTACTTATTGATTGCTTCTATCATTGACTAGCATCTTATTGTTAGATTACCTGATAGACTTGAGGAAGTGAAAATGCATTTAAAGAAGAATCAATATTACTTTTTAAGTGGACTGAGGAAAATGATTCCTGAAATCAACCATCTTCCAAAAACAGTTTAAAGTGGATGATTACACTTCATTTGGTTTTTTAAAAGGTGGCATGTTACAGTGGAAGGAGTTCTGATCAGGACTTCTATGGTCTCATCATAACTTGAATTACCTTTCTGACATCAGGCATATCACTTTCCCCTTCTGGCTTTCAACTTCCTGATTTGTAAAACTTGGTTGTTGAATGACTTCTTTGATTCTTTACAACATTGATTTTCTGAGTCTGTGATTGTTTAAGTAAGTATACTTTAAAAAAGACATTTCAAATTATTTTCTAATAGATAAGGTGAATTTTTGACAGATCACCTACAGATGTAGATTAACGGTGGTAGAAACAGTGATGGAAAATATGGAGAACAAAAAACTGGGTTGATTGGGAAAAATGTGATATATTTTTTTCTTTCTTTCATAATGCTCCCTTTCTCCCCTTAAAAAGCTCAGCTAGGCAATGAGCTTTGTAACAATTGTTTGCTTATGTTCAAATTGGAAAATACATTAAGCTATATCCATATACACCAACACACACACACACACACACACTCCCTTCTAGTTTTCCTGTTTTCCAGTGTATGAGGTCAACCTGGGACTTCAGGCTGGGGAAAATAAGCACAATGTTACTTTAATGCTGATGAGAGCTGTGAAACTTCAAGATAAGAAAATACATTCTCAGAATATTAGTCTAGAAGAATTGGCTGTTTTGAAGTGGAAAGTAAATAGTTTTGAAGTTAAGGTTTAAGATCTGGCTATGTGATTTTAAGTAAATCTTGTGTCCTCCCTATCTTTTTCTTCATTTGTAAATTGGCAATGAAGATAATGATAGCTGTCTTACTAGGGGGTTTTAAGGTTCAGAAAATGTAATGTATGTAAAAGCACTTTCTAGTACCTTTTTAGTTGTTTTGACTTATATTACATCGAGCTTATTTTCATGTACAGATTAGCTGAAACAATGTTATCATTCATGTCTACTCACCTTATATAAACTAAATATTTAATAATTTTATATATCCATTTTAACAATAAACTTTTAGACTAAATAAGGCTATTTTCATGATAGACTTGTATCACTTTACTAACTCAAATAGAAAGAAGCTTAAAATGAGTAGCCTAATACTGAATAATTCCTTATAGTAAACTTTTATCTTGGTAGAGTTACTAACTTGGTAGAATTTCTACCATGGTGTTTACTTTATAATGATAATGAATGATAGTAAAAATAATATCACCTCACCTTGATGATGATTTCTTGGGTTGCCAGAGTAAACTCTTATTGGCTCTTTCCAAATTCACACCAAATATCTATTTAATTACACTAGCATTGTAGTGGTTTAACACTTGCCTTTGGATCTACAGTTTTGAAATTTCTTAATTGATGTTCACCTTAGTATCTTAGACTTTTTTTCTTTAAAAAATGGATTTCTGCTGCCTCAGATGTAACTTTAACAACTATGAATTAACACTATTACAACTTAACTCAGGTATCCCTATAAAGGGATGCCTGAAAACTCAAGGAATGGCAGAAACTTTTTCCCAAATCACATAGAGTAGATTTTACTGTATTTTGGTGTTTGCTTTTTTTTCAGTGCCTTTTAAATCTTCACCTGATTTAGATACTTCAGGTTTGTTTTCTAAGATTGTATATATATATATATGTATATATATATATATATATAGAGAGAGAGAGAGAGAGAGAGAGAGAGAGAGAAGAGGGAGAGGGTCCAGGATCCTGGGATTATGACTGAGCCAAAATCAAGAGTCGGTTGCTCAACTAACTAAGCCATCCAGGCACCCCTAGACCCTTCAGTTTTTTAATTATTGATGGTCTTTATAATTAACTATATAAATTACATCCAATTATAGAATCATAGTAAGAATTAAATTTCATTTAGAACCCCTTTTAATCCCACTATGCTTGGTAATGTCTGGTTAGAACTGCCTATGCATAAGTTTGAAAATATAGTTTAGGACTCAAATGTAGCTCAGTTCTGGAGGTATAGGTGGTTTCTTTTCATACTCCTATTAATATAATTTGGGAATTAATTATTTTTCTATATTAGGAAGAAATTTGGTAAACAATGTTGCTGTTAATTTCTTAGAAAATTAACTGTAAACTCTCTGGAATGATTGTAAGCATGTAGATTTTCTAATACTGTTTTGTAGAACTGGGGGAAATACTTTTCCCATAGAATTACTCAAAGGCCATTGACTCTGTGGCTTTTGTTGATTAAAAGTCTGGTATGTATTTCCAAAAATTTGGTTGAATTTTCAACTTAAAATAAAGAGGGAAAGTTTTATTTTACTTTATGCTAGACAAGATTTTCCATTAGTTTTCCTTTAAAATAATTTTCATTATTTCTTCATTGGTATAACCCAAGGCCTTAGAATCTTCAGAAGCAAATACAAGTTTTTCATTGATTTATGTGTTTGTATATTTATCATATGAAAGAACATGTACTTAATATCAAAATTAAAATTTATGATATAATGCTATAAGATTTAGACATTTTAATATTCTCATCATTTATAGATGGAAATTTTTGTGTTTTTTAGTTAATTACTAAGTAAAATTATAAGCTTGTCTCTTCAAAATGAGAAAAATTAGCATGACCTTATATCTCTTTAACTGGGAATTACATTTCACGGAAAACTATTTCTGTGAATGTTATATTAAAAATTTCTCTTCAAAATACTTGGCAAATAAAGAGCATTTGTACAAGCTTTATAAGACTTAAGATTATATTGTTAAGTTTACTCTAGATGATAGGTCTGTTATACCTATAATTATTTATTTTGAATTTCTATATGTGTTCAAAAGTGATGAGTTGAGCCCAGTTATTCTATAACATTGCATCAACCATATTTCAGGCTTACCAACAGTATAAAATTCCATATTTCATGGAATTTCTATGAAGTTTATCAACTCTAGGGTTCTATTTATGTAACATTGTTTGGAAACTGACATTAAGTGAGAATATGTTAAGACTATGTTTGAGCATACCTGGGATTGCCTGGTTTACACCTGTGTTCTTGATGTAGTCATTCATAGCGCCTCCATTCATTTAACAAATGTCCTCATTTGGATGATGAATTATCTGAATTAATTCATATAATAGAATTCCTTTCAATAAGTATTCATTGAAGACTTGCTATGTGTCTAGAACTGGTTTAGGTGCTGGGGAAATAGCTTAGTAAACAAATTGAAAGACAAATAACATTATCAAGTAATTCAGAAGATTATGTCTGTTATTGTTGCCAAAACAGTGATCAGGTAAATTGTCTTTGTCATAGAACATAACAAAAATAAAATATGTCATTTGTGCATAATAATTGAGTACTTCTGGAATCCCAGCACATTAGACAGAAAGATAATAAGATATTACCTCATACCTGTCAGAATGGCTAAAATAAACAACACAAGAAACAGCTGGTGTTAGCAAGAATGTGGAACCCTCATGCATTGTTGGTGGGGATGCAAACTGGTGTAGCCACTCTGGAAAACAGTATGGAGTTTCCTCAAAAAGTTAAAAATAAAACTACCCTATGACCCAACAATTATACTACTAGGTATTTACCCAAAGAATACAAAAAATAATAGTTCAAAGGAACACATGCATCCCAGTGTTTATAGAAGTATTATCTACAATAGCCAAATTATGGGAACAGCCCAACTGCCTGTCAACTGATGAATAGATAAGAATAAATACAGTGGAATATTACTTAGCCATAAAAAGAATGAAAGCTTGCTATTTGCAGTGACACAGATGGAGCTAGAGAGCATTATGCTAAATGAAATAAGTCAGTCAGAGAAAGACAAATACCATATGATTTCACTCGTATGTAGAATTTAAGAAACAAAACAGATGACCATAGGGGAAGGGAAGGAAAAATAAAATAAGTTAAAAAGAGAGAGGGAAGCAAACCACAGGAGACTTTTAACTATAGAAAACAAACAGGGTTGCTGGAGGGGAGGTGGGTGGAGGGATGGGATAACTGGGTGATAGGCACTTGATGTAATGAGCACTGGTGTCATATGCAAATGATGAATCACTAAACTCTATCCCTGAAATTAATAATATACTATATGTTAACTCAATTGAATTTAAATGAAAAAAATTTTAAAAATAGGTGATGGAGATTAGGGAGTGTACTTGTGATGAGCACCTGGTGCTATATGGAAATTTTGAATCACTATATTGTACACCTGAAAATAATATTACACCGCATCTTAACTAACTGGAATTTGAATAAAAAGTTTAAAAAGAGAAAAATTAGGTTGGGAAAAAATAATAATAAAAACAAAAAAAGAAAAAAAGAAACAGACAGAAAAGACAGAAAGCAACCTATCAACATTTTTAAAAGAGATTAGAGATATGTTGGAGACGTGTCAATAAGTTGTGTCAGGTAAGAATGTGTTGTTTTTATAAAGTCAATGAGTAGTTAAAATTGTTCAAGTTTGTTTTAAGCTTGTAGGTGTAGGGGAAACAAATTGCAGATATCCGTTCAACATATTTATAATTGTTTTTGATACGTAAAAAAGAAATCTAAAAGGAGGTTACTTATAGTTTGTTAAAGTTTATTAATACGCCTATTATTTTCTTAAACAAACTATGGAAGGTGAATCAGCTAAACAAAATCTTGACTCGAGTAGGTATATAAAATACAGTGCGAGAAAGCTGGGAAGGAGGCATAGACTTTAAAATATTGTGAGACACTGATTTGGATCAGTCTATAGCGATAGAGTCAGGGTCATTCTTCCCAGTGGAATTTTTTTTAAGGATTTTATTTATTTATTCATGAGAGAGAGAGAGACTGAGAAATAGAGAGAGAGGCAGAAACATAGGCAGAGGGAAAAGCGGGCTCCCTGCGAGGAGCCTAATATGGAACTCGATCCCAGATCCCTGGGATCATGACCTGAGCCAAAGGCAAGATGCTCAACCACTGAGCCACCTTGGTAAATTTTGAAATTCAACCAAAGAATGGATTTTGTCCATTGAAGAGTCTACTTTTTAAAAAACATTCCTCTAGGGCAGCCCCGGTGGCTCAGCGGTTTAGTGCCGCCTTCAGCTCCGGGCATGATCCTGGAGACCTGGAATCGAGTCCCGCATCAGGCTCCATGCATGGAGCCTGCTTCTCCCTCTGCCTGTGTCTCTGCCTCTCTCTTTCTGTGTCTCTCATAAATAAATAAATAAAATTTATTAAAAAAAAATTCCTCTAAAAAAGCTTTGGTTGCTTAAGCACAGCTGAATGAGTTAGCTTATCAACTGTATGCAACTCTTTTGGCAGTTCTTTCTTTTGGCAATTAAGAACTAGAACCTCATCTCTGATTACAGTGTCTTGGCATATAATTCAATTCTATTGGAAGAAGGTGATGTTAGAAGGGTTAATACAACAATATAAGTCCCTCTGAACCGTTTCCTGTATAATTGCTCATGCATATGGTTTATGTAGTCTTTCAGTTGATTCTACCTCATAAATTGTAGTTGGTGTTCAGAGAAGTGTTGAAATTGTTTTCATGCAATTTGAAATTTAATTTCTAGGTGCAACATCTGAGTATTTTCCTTTTTTTAAGGACTTATTAATTTTATTTTAAAATATATTTTTTAAAAGATTTATTTACTTATGTGAGAGTGGGAGGGGGTAGAGGGACAGAGGGAGAGGAAGAGAGAGAATTTCAGGCAGAACCCCCACTGAGCATGAAACATATGCAGGACTCCATCTCACAGGCCTGAGATCATGACCTGAGATGGACGCTTAAACATCTGTTTATATAGACTCAGTCTTCTTAGTTATTAGACTTTATTTATTATTTACAAGATTTTAAATAGCATTACATTGTAATTGTCCTAAATATCTATGAATAAAGTAACCTTAAAAAAAGGCAGAAGGACTTCATGAAGACTGTATGAAGTTATTGTCTTAAACTAGTTGTCATTTTTTTCCCCCTAGAAACATTTGTGGTTTACCAGAAAGAGTTTGGGCTTGGGGATCAGATCTTTTGGTTTAGAATTATAGCTCTGTTGGTTACAAGCTGTTATCTTAGACATATTTTAACCTTTTTGCCTCATTTTCCCAAGTTTGTTGAAACAGATAAAAATGCTAATACTAACCTTAGTGTATAGGAAGTATTTGGACCATCATATGTGCTCAAAAAATGTTTATAGTATCTGAATCTACATTTCTATAGCTTTTCAAACTTCATTATTTATCTCTTTTAATTGGATTCGATTTTCTATTGCTTATATAGCTATGGAGATGATTATTAAGTTCAGTCAGTTAACACTGGAAGCAACTCAGATATGGCTGAAATATTGCCGAAGTCTAGAGCAATTCCATCTGGTTTGTTAATTGCTATGGCTGCCTATCTCTAGTCTGAGAACTAACAATTCAGACAGAGTTGGTTATGAGTTCATTTCAACTTCACTGAGCACAAAATAAATGGCAGGCCCCATGGTTAAAATCTGTGCTTTGTCGTAGAGATGAATATGACACAGCCTGCCCATCAGCTGCAAGCAGTCAGTTAGGACTGCCCATAATGGCCTATCATTTGCTC
Source organism: Canis aureus (assembly GCF_053574225.1). Lineage (NCBI taxonomy): Eukaryota > Metazoa > Chordata > Mammalia > Carnivora > Canidae > Canis > Canis aureus. Next base: position 11,914,758 of record NC_135633.1, read on the forward strand.
TTCCTCCCCACCACTTTTCTATATAGAATTAGGAATCGAACAGATTTTTACCTAATTCACAGCAGAAGTTTTAAACCTGGATGGGGAGCCAACAGAGTCTAGCAGGAGGATGCATTTGAGATCTGTGTATTTGCAGAGCCTGTTACCTCTGCCATTCTTCTGGGACTACTGATGTTATAAGGTCTTTTATAAGCAAAGTTCTTTTTTAATATCACCCTTAAATGTAATGATTGTAATCGTCTTCTTGTTGCCTTTTCAGACGTTTGTCTCTTCAAAAAGTGGCATCCAGCCCTGCTGAGGTTATTTATTAGCACTATCTCATTGATTGTGGTATTCTATTCCTCACAAGGCTCAAATATTAATATTTTTTCCTTTCTTGCCTCTGGATCAAATGGCCAGCTTTTGCTTTCAAGTTAAAAAATTAGAAATCCTTATTTTTCTTCATGTGACAATTGTAAAACCATAAACGTTTTGAAGTTACATTTGAAATGATTTTTATAAACTTCTTTTAAAATTCCATTTGTAACCTGCAATTGTTGTTTGAAGTTCTCCTAACTCTTTTAAAACCTTGAATCATACTTTTCTATGCATTTGTAAGAGAATGTCCCAGTATGAGAATAAGAAATCCTATTTGTGACTAAATTGATTTTTTATATATAGGCTGAACAAACATAACTTGATGTTTAATTTTTTTAAAAAAGGCTTAAAAATATTTAAAACATTTTGTTCATGTTTACATTAGCATGTTAAAGATCATCCTGTGATGGGACACCGGTAGTTATTTCTGGACTGAGGTTGTAATTGTCTTTCTTACTTTCTTTGGTTTTCCTTAATATTTGTGCCCTGAATATTATGGATTTTACATGGGAAACATTGGATAAACTTCAAAAAAGCTTTCTGAATGTGATGTGTTTTTATAATAAGATGATGATAACACCTATTACACCAGAAATCATTGTTAAAGTCAAAACAGAGAATGAAAAGAATTTGCTACTCATCCAGATGTATTCAGCTATGAAAGAACAATCAAAGAAACTGTGATTTCAGAATCGGTATGAAATTTCCATTTCCATTTTCCTTCCACAAGCTCATCTGAGTTTGTAATGGGTAGAATCTGTATTATTAGTCACTTATCTGGTCAGATACTCAGTACCATAATTCGGCAATCTGTGAACTATCTGTGATTATGCAAAAACACAAATAAGCAATCTCTCTTAGTTGTTGTTTCAGTTTTGCTTTAATGTGAAGTTTTTAGCACACCTTCACATTGCAGTCTTAACACTAGCAACAGCCAGGTCCACTGGGATGTGCTGATACCTATAAACACTATGGGAAGAAAAGGTGGTCTGGACTAGGCTCTCTAGGTTGCTGATCTAATTGGGGGCAGACCTGAGGTAGGGATTTAAGGAGGAGCCAAAAAGGCCACTAAAAGCTAGAGAACAAGCCAAATCAATCTGTTAGAGAAAACTAAAGTTTCAATATTTGAGAGTTCAGGTTTACTTACTAGATCTGGTGGAGTTTAAACAGGAATCCAGATGGGGAGGTCTCAATACCAGGAGTTTAGAATTTGGAGGAAATAAGATTAGATGGAAAATAAAAGAGAGAGAGTAAGAGTATGAGAGCATGAGATTGGATTAGTAATGGAAAGTAACTATAAACAATGGTAGATATTTGTGTCTTATGCTGAAAGGTCAAAAACGAGCTTTGTGCTAGCGGGTTGAGCTATTTTAAAGAACAAAAGGTATCATAGATCCTTCCCTAGGTACATTTTTGCATTTTAGTAAGGACCTCAGGAAACATTGTATTAAAAACAACAATGACAGCAAAAATTCAAAAAGAATTTCAACTACTTTGGGTGAAGTTGTCTTGAGAGGGTAGATCATTTAGGATACTGTTCTCCATTTATCATATGTTTAAGAGGAGAGACTCTGGCTTAACTGCCTGATTTTGAATCTTAGAAATATGATTTAATCACTTAGGACTTGGGCAAATTGCTTGACCTTTTTATGCTTCAATTCTCTATCTATGACATGGAGATAACAACGTGATCTACTACAGAGGATTTGTTATAAGGAATCAATGAGTTGATATATCTCTCTATATATAGAAAGCTCTTCCTAACACAAAGCAGATGCTATGTAATTTTAAGCAATTATTATTGTACAATGAGGTATATTGGGCTAGGGCAAGGATTCCCTTGATTTACACTAGGCAAGTTGTAAATACACCCTGGAAAGGGGCAATAATATGTATGGCGTGCTCACACAGGCAACTATCCTAAGCCTTAGTAGTATCAGATTCCTCAGTCCTTGCTAGGAAGACTTCCTAGACTTCTCCAGGTGACTTCCTCTTGGCTAGTATCTGACCATCTCAGACTGCCACCACTAGGAAGTGCTAGGAACACTTCCTAGACTTCTCCAGGTGACTTCTTCTTGGCTAGTATCTGACCATCTCAGCCTGCCACCTTAAGGCAATACTACACTTGATGTGTGCAAATATTTGAGTGTATTTCTCAGCCTCTCATTGGTATTGTAAATTTTGTATCTGGAATGTTTGGGAGTGCCATGGTCTGCATGATCTTTGTATTTGGGCTTGAAATGAGGAGGCCATACACTTGTTAAGGAAATAGGGTTTGGGGAATAAAACATAGCAGAGGATCTTAACTGCCAGACTGAGTGTTAATTTCTTGAATAACTCCAGGCCTATCACTTAAATCAAGATCTATTTTTACATCTATAAGTTG